>NW_004524595.1:1555169-1563514 GCF_000260255.1 Octodon degus | reverse complement strand
TGAAGAACCAGCCCAAAATGGAATTTATCAGGTTGTCTTCCAACTCTTAACAGATATCCAAGCCACTATTTATCACACACCGGAAAGACAGGGAGAGACTCCTAAATTTTCCTCCCTCGTATGTCCCTGGAAAGCAAGGCAGATAAGGAATAAGCTTACCTACCCAAACCATGCAAGTTGGAACCCAGACTCAGGGGGGAACCCTGCCCCTCTGGACACTGTACTCAGCCTTGTTGCTGGAGCTCTTGGGTAAAGCAGGGCACTGCAGAGGGAAAGCTGTTTCCAGCTTCCTTCATGTTGGGGCAGCATCCCAGGGCACAAGGGCCTGCCTCTGCAGAGACCACAGCCCATCCTTGGGCAGCTGGAAAGCTGAGGTGGGAGGTGGCTCTCTGGGAAAGGAAGATAAAAATGGAAACATATGACCTCCCACTCAGGGACAACATAATCTGCAGAAGAATTATCTTGTGAAATAGAAGTTCCCATAAGTCCAAATTTTGCCTCAAACCTGTACCCAGGCCAGTGTTCATAGTAAAGGCCTGCCAATAGTTCTTAAATTAATAAATGAATGAGCAATCTACTCCTTCTCCAATCTGTGCAGTGGGTTCACTAAGGGGTAGCTAGGAAACAGCAAGGAAAAGTACTGTACCAGATTTTTGGGCTTGCAACTTACATACAGTAAAACTCACCCTTTTACACACTCCTCTGAGTTTTCCCGCATGCACAGACTCCTGTAATTACCACCGCTAACAAGACAAAGACCAACTCGAACACCACAAAGAATTCGCTCTTGCTCCTCCTTTGTGCACAGATGTGTCCTTCATCCCCAGCCCCAGTAACCACTGATTTGGTTTTCTACCTATAATTTTGCCCTTTCTAGGATGCAGTATAAATAGAGTTCGTACCCTTTTGATACTGGCTTCTTTCACTTGGCACTACCAGTTTGAGATTTATTCAAGTTGTGCATGCCAATGTTTCTTCTCGTTGTTATAATGTAGCATCCTGCTGTGTGGGTCGTATCACAACTCATTCATCCATTTACCCAAGAAGGGGCATTTGGCTTGTGTCCAGATGTTGGTGATGGGGAATAATGCTGCTATGTACGTGGTACACAACTTTTCTTTTCTTTAGTATAAGTATCTAGAAATGAGATATTCATAGCATTCATAGATATTCATCATTCCTGCTATGAATGATATATGCAATATCTAAGTTATTTTTCCCAAAGACTATACCATTTTGCCTTCTCGCATGAGCATTCCAGCAGCTTCACACCCTTGCCAGCATTTGCTGTTGTTTATATTTTTAGTTATCATAATAGATACGGGATGCTACCTCATTCTGATCTTTTTTTTAACCCAAACGCAGGACTTTGCACTTGCCAGGCAGGCAGGCAGGCAGGCAGGAACTTAAGCCACTGAGCTATATCCCCGGCTTTCATTCTGATCTTAGTTGGCATTTTCTTGAGGACTAGTAGCGTTGAGCACATTTTCACGTATCTGTTTGCTATGTACCCTTATTTGGTGAAGTATACTTTCGAACTTTTTGTTTAAAACATATGGTTATTTCTCCTCTGAATTCGAAGACATTTTCAATATTCTACATATTTCTGCATGTTGTCTAATATGTCACCTTTGGTAAATATTTGTGGCTTTTCTTCCTGTTTGTTTAAAGATACCTTTTGGGCCAGGGAGATACCTCAGTAGAATAAGCACCTGCCTGGGAAATGCAGGGTCCTGAGTTCAATACCCGGTACCAATAAATAAATTAAATAAATAAATAAATAAGTAAGTAAATAACTTTCACAAGAATAAAGTGCTTACTTTGAGTGAAATCCAGGGTATTAATTGTTTTTTTACTATGTTTTCTGTCATGCTTTGCCTGTTATCTTTAGGAATTCTTTGCCTGACCCAAGAACACAAAGATTTCCTCTTATGTTTTCTTATGAGTTTTATATTATACATTTCAATATGCTTATTTTAGTTCACTTCTGAAAAAGGTGTAGGGTGCAGGTTATTGTTTTTGCATAGAACCTCCAGTTACTTTACCACCATTTATTTAAGAGATTGTCATTTCTCTACTGAATTGCTGCTGTATCTCTGTCAAAATCAGCTAACCACGTCTGTGTGTGTGCCTGCTTTTGCACTTTTTATTCGACCCAATCTGTCGCAAACAGCACACTGTCATTTACTGTAGTTTTGTAGTGTCAGGTAGGGTGAATCTCCAACTTTTTTTTGTCTCAAAATTGCTTTGGCTTTATTTTTCTGTACAAACCTTGGAATCTACTTGCCTACATCTTCAAAGGCTCCTCTCCTGCTGTGATTTTTTGGCCAGCATTGTGTTAATTTGCTAGCCCAATGTACAGAGAGTTGATACCTTAGCCACGGCGAGTATCCTAATATGTAACAATGCTCCACTGCAGAATCTAGATGATGTCAAAGCGTAGCATGGGTATGGGACCGCCTGAGTCCCCGGCTCAGCTCTGCTGCTGGCAGCTGAGAGATCTGGAGAACGTTATTTCCCCTCCCTGGCCCTCTACTTCTTCAGCTGTAAAGTGGCAGGCCTGGCTTCTGTGACACCGAGCCCCATAATATCATGTGAAGGATAATCCTTTTTGGGTGTGCAAGAGAGAAAAGTTCCCTCTCCCACCCTACCCAACCTTGTCATGTCCAGGTGAAGGGGAGAAAGGCCAGGTGGCCCCACAGCACTATTTATAGTATTCAAACATTGGAAACAACTCAAACACTCAGCAATCAGGGAATGCTTCAACAAAGCATGGGATGTTGGGACTTTGGAATCCAGCTATTAACAATGACAAGTATGTGATTGAGCAGGGAAGAGCATAATAGGTAAAAATAATGTCATATAAGAAAGTGCTAGGAATCAAATAGAACTTGCATACCATTAAAGCAATACTAGCATGTTTAAAAATTTCATCAGTGGGATTTGGGACAAAATTAGAATACAAACAGAGCCTGTGATTGATGATATGAGCTTGGTTGAGCGGCTTGCTGGACTGAGGTCATATGCTAAATGCTTTGGGGACACATAGAGGAGAACAGAGCTGTGCTTGCTGTGGAGCACCGCACACAGGTGGGGGTGCTCAGAGAAGACCGAGCCTAGGTCTGATAAAGTGGCCACGATGGAGTATCAGGATTCTGGTCTAGAACAGCCTTAGCACAACATCCCTACCTGACACTTCAGGGACATGGGTGGTAGTGGGTAGGACACTTGCTAAAACAAAGTTGGGGCTACCTGGTACCCTAGTTGCCCAGGCACCAGAACTGAATGCCCTCCAGTTCTGCTCTCTTCAGCTCTCCAGCCTCCAGCTCTTTTTTCTCTAGAGCTCATGGCCCTCAGCCTTCTTTGGAAGCCATGACCAAGTCTTTGGAGGCCCAATAGGTCTGCTGTTCATGGGCAGAGGGCCCACTAGACAGGGACATTTCCTGGGCTGGCTGCAGAGGACCAAGCTGGCTGTCGAGGTGCCCTGCATGCTGATCCCAGCTCCACTTGCTGACTGGTAGTTCTTGGAAACTCCTATAAAGCTGTGACCTTTGTATGAGGAAGAGTGGAGGAGTTTTTCCCAGGGCACTCTACAATCTCTCACACTCGAACACAACAGCTTGCGTTAGATCTGTTACGCAACCTAACCCCTGGGCATACCCCCGGGCACATCAGGATGACATAGAGCCAGTCACTAAGTGGTTTTTCCCCAAGTCTGTGTTCATGCTCAGAGCCAGCCTGCGATCAAAGAAGGAACTGGAAGAAAGATCTTAAAGGCATGGAGCAAGCGTCCCAGTTTGCAGAACTCCTCTGGAACACAGGCTGGACTCTTGGTTTTCTTTCCTTGGGAGGAAAGATAAAGAGCCTGACTCTCTGTGTTATAATTGCATCTCCCCTTTGTTGATAGTTAATTAATTAATTACCGTGGGAGAGGCAGAGCCTAAGCAGAAATGCCAACTCTTGGCTAGAAACAGCACATAAGCGATGAGTAACCTTCATTAAGTCTGCTAAAGGCCTCCTCTCCTCAGACCAGGATGTTGGGAGCTGGGATCCCAGAAGGCCGTTGATTCCCAGGGCAACTGGCTAGTCTCCAAGGCAAGGAGGCAGAAGAACAGACCCAGAGCTCTAGCCCCTGTTCCCACCAGCACTGGGGTGAGGTAGGGGTTGAGTGGCATCTAAGGAGGTTAGATGGTTTTTCGTTACCCATTCTTCCCTGTCTCAGTTATTTTTCTGCCATTGCTGGGACAAAATATATGACACTCAAAATTAAGGAAGAGAAGGTTTCTTTCATTCATAGTTTGTGGAGGTTTCAGTCCACACTTGGCTGGCTCCAAGGCAGAGGGGCACATGGCAGAGGGCAGCAGTCCATGGTGGCAGAAAACAGCAAAGATCAAGCACAAAAAGGCAAGAGCAGCGGCAGCAGTGGCAGAAGCAATCCTCCCTCCTTACCTTATACTGTTGTCAGGCTTTCTGCCCCAGGGTGAGTTTAGCACTCACACCGAAAATCCCAGGAGTACTGGGACCCATAATCCCAATCTTGGATCATGAATTAATCACAAACTCTAGAACCGTACCCCAATGACTGCACGAGGCTCATGGGGGTGCACCTAAATACAAAGCATAGCATTCCCCAATTTGTGCGGAAGGAAGATCCTACTGCTTCCTGCTTCTCCACAAGGAAGCACTGTCCCATACCTCTGGTTTCTCCTCACTCTAGGGACTTCCTAACTGACTCTAAAAGTCCCACCAAAATATCCCATCTCAACTATTCTGCCTTAAAACTTCTCTGGAGGATGCAGAGCAGAATCTGTGATGATGTTAATATCTTAACTACTTTTCTAGTTTTTAAGGCACAGACTATCCTAGAGACAGAAATGGTTCCCTTTTTTGGGTCCACACTTGGCCCCATCCTAAGAATGGCTGAATTGCTCCTCTCCACCCTGACCCTCTCAGTTCCTGTCTTGCTCCACTGCCTTCCCGTAGCCCTAAGGATAGGTAGCTGCACAACTTATCATCCAACCCAAGAGAATTTGCAGAGCGAGATAGTGCTATTAATAATCATTATACTGAGGTAAGAGGCATGCACCATGACTGTCTTTGGCAAATTGGGACTCAGGATCACCTTCCCTCTGTGGTAGAAAAAGGTAGTTTGGAAACAGGATCAGGTTTCCAAATGTCTACCATAGGGCAGACTCAGCCTCAGCTCTGGACACAAAACTCTGCCCTCCCATCGTCCATGGCCCAGGTTTCCTTTCATTTGTACCCTCCTCTCTTCCTCAGCCCCTTTGCATATGCTTTTCTTCTTCCTGGGACCTCTCCTGCTTGTGTTGCCATCCACCCCTTCACAGCTAACTCCAGCTTATTCTGCAGCCATTAGCATAAACAGCACTTCATGCCTGAAACATTTCCAAACTCTACTCCCACCCCAAGTCCAGGTGAGGTGCCCTTCTTTTTTATCTTTTCCTTTTTTTTTTTTTTTTTTTGGCAGAACCAGGGATTGAACTCAGGCCCTTGTGCTTGCCCGGGAAGCACTTATTCCACTGAGCCATCTCCCCAGCCCCTAGGTGCCCTTCTTAATGCACTCATGGCCCCTCATCATCTTTACCTGGCACATACTCACCTTGAGGGGCTGGCTTCATGTCTCAGGTCTTCACAGGACAGTAGCTCTGTAAGCACAGTAAATACATTCATCCCACTGCCTTGTCTTCCCGGGGCCACGCAAATTACCTTTCCAGAATTTGTGCCCAAGTCTATAAACTCATTCTTGCTGACATGGGGTATTTTCATTCGATAGGTGATAATCCACATCTGATTAAGTGATAGCATTCTCATTTTAGATTTCAAATGGTAGGAACAGCTAGTTTTGGAAATCACCCACATGTACTCAGTGACAAATTCTAGTTCAAAGTGATTCTGATTTGGTTGAAGGTCATGGCAGAAAAACTGGCCTAATAATCTTGACGATGGATTTGAGTGTTCCTGTCCGGGCACTTGTTTCTCTAGTCTCCAGAAATCCAAAGTGACTTAGAGTCACATCTGGAAATTTTTATGCTTTAAAATACTGACCTTTTGTCTCTAGAATAATAACTATACTTTTTATGCTATTTGTAGTTTGTCAACTGTTTCATGTGTATTGATTTATCTGTCCTCCAAACAAGACAAATGAAGAGCCCGAGACCCAGAAAGGTTAAGAGGCTAGCTGGAGCCTCAGGCCAGCAGTGTCCCAGCTAGGAGGTCTGCCTGCAGCCCAGAGCTCCACGGCTTCCTACCACCCAGGCGTGGTGGTGCAGACCATGCTGCCAGGTCCGCTGGTCTTCCCAGCAGCAGAGGGCTGGCTGGCCAGGAACGTTGGTTATAACTGAGACAAAATATTATTCACAGATCACTCTGATGGTTAATGTTATATGCCACTTGGGGTTAAATGATGCCCAGAGACATAGTAAAGCATCATTTCCAAGTGTGTCCATGAAAGTTTCTGGAAATGTTCAGCCTGCCCTCACCAATGTGGGTGGGCATCATTCAACCCGTAGACATGCGGGTAGAACAGAAGTGAAGGAAGAGCGAATTCCCCCTTAAGGCAAGCAGGGACATTCAACATCTCCTGCCTGTGGGCCTCAGAGTTCCTGACCTTCCAGCCTTTAGACTCTGAATTGCATCACCAGCTTGCCTGGCTCTTGAGCTTGGAGACTGCAGGTGACAGGGCTTCATAGCCTGCACAATCATGTGAGTCACTTCCCACACGAAATCTTTGATTGTGTATGTATCTCTCTCTCACTGTCTGCGTTTCCCTTTCTCTTATGTGCACAGACATCTTACATTTTATATGAACATTATACATGCACGCATTACATGGTGCACATGCATTATATATACATTGCACAGTACAGTGCATATTACATTACATAACATGTACATATAATATGCATGACATACATGTGCAACACGTACTATCTATGCACAGTAGACAGGCAGATAGGTATTTTTTATTGGGTCTGCCTCTGGACAAACCTATGTTCTCTGTCACTATGTTTTCTTTTTCCTGCTAGATTATAACTTCTTAAAGATCAGGAACTTACTGTTTCATATGTTCATATTTTCATATCCTTACCATAGTTTCACTTCCGGCTAGAATGTACACTCACAGAGGGCAAGGACTCACTTCCTATTCATGGTCACATTCTCTGCACATGACACACTATAAATATTTATAGAAATTATTTTGATGTTGGACCACTTTGAGCTTTGAGCCCAGCCAATGTGCTGTGAATGCTTAAGAATCATGCAAAGCAAGCCCTAGTTCCTTTGGGGAAAATGTTGCCCATGAGGCTGAGCAAGATGCCTGCGTATCTTTGAGACAGCCATGCCCTCCTTCCTACATGCCGTCATGCACTCCCAATACAACCCCTGTGACTCCAATACACTTCCTATTCTCTTCTTATATGCCACCTATGCACTTTCTGTGCACTTTCTATATACCCCTATGCACTTCCTGTACACTTCTTACACACTCCTATGCACTTCCTATATAATTGTTATGTACTTCCTCTATCTCCTATGTACTTCCTATACACTTCCTATGCATTTTGTATACAATTCCTCTGTATTTCCTATACACGCCCATGCATTTCCTATACACTTCCTATGTACTTCCTGTATACTTTCTATGTACTTCTTGTACAATCCCTATGTACTTCCTGTACATTTCCTTTGCACTTCCTATGTACTTCCTATACATTCCTATGTACTTCCTGTGTATTTTCTGTGTACTTCTGTACTTGCTGTACACTCCATCCATACTTTCTATGCAATTCCCATGCACTGCCTATACAAGCCCTATGCACTTCCTGTACAATCCCTATGTACGTCTTCTACACTTCCTGTGCACTTCCTTTACACTCATATGCATTTCCTATAAAAGTACCATGTACTTCTTATGTATTCACTGTAAACTCCTATGCACTTCCTATACATTCCTAGGTACTTCCTCTATACTTCCTATACATTTCCTATGTACTTCCTATACTTCCTATGCACTTCCTATATATTCCTATTCACTTCCTATACACTCCTCTGTACTTCCTATTCACTTCCTGTATACTTCCTATGAACATCCTATATGTTCCTATGTACTTCCTATACATTCCTAGGCACTTCCTCTATACTTCCAATACACTTCCTATGTACTTCCTATACTTCTTACGTACTTCCTGTATACTTCCTATGCACTTCCTATGCACTCCTCTGTACTTTCTATGCACTTCCTATACACTTCTCTGTACTTCCTATGCACTTCCTGTATACTTCCTGTATACTTCCTATGCACTTCCTATACACTTCTCTGTACT
>NW_004524595.1:1549077-1555069 GCF_000260255.1 Octodon degus | reverse complement strand
TACTTCCTATGCACTTCCTGTATACTTCCTGTATACTTCCTATGCACTTCCTATACACTTCTCTGTACTTCCTATGCACTTCCTGTATACTTCCTATGCACTTCCTATACACTCCTCTGTACTTCCTCTGTACTTCCTATGTACTTCCTGTATACTTCCTATGTACTTCCTATATATTCCTACACACTTCCTATACATTCCTATACACTCCTATGCACTTTCTATGCACTTCCTGTATACTCTGTATGTACTCCCTCTACACCTCCTATGCACTTCTGATACACACCTATATACTTGTTATCCATTCCTTCCATTGAAAGAAAAGGCACTTATTTATAAGAGCAAAATAAAGCAAATGGCAGGGATCCAAAGAAAGCAAAACCTCAGGCTTGGATTTGAAGCATTTAAGATGCCACCTTCCAGAGCTGTCCATGTCACGGACATTCCAAGTGAAGACCCTCCTCTGCTATGCAGTCTTCAAGGAAGGGGACAGCAGGTGCTTTGTATGCCGACTACTGAGCGATGGCTGTGGGGGGCAGTCCAAGGGCGTGCCTCAAGGATGAAGGCGTGTGTGTCTGGGTTCCTGGGGGATCTGAAAACATGAGTGCTCAACCAGGGCCAGATGAGATGTCCCACTCTCTGTAAGCCCCATATGCTCAGGCTACAGCGTTTTGGCTCTCTAGGGAAAGGTGCTCAGCTGTTGGCATTAGCATTGGCACCAGCTTCCAATTCATGGCTGATCTGGGGAAGGAGAAGATAATCAGCCATAGACACACCTGGGAACCTTATGATAAACAGTGTCCTGCATGCCCATTTCTAGGTGCTACCCTTTAATAAACTGTCCCTCAAAAAGGTGAGCCTGGACCTGGTCGCAGCCAGCAAGCTTCCCTCCTACAGCCTGGGATGACCTGTTGGTAGGGAAGGAAGTCTGGGCCCCCTCAGCAGACAGGCAGTCATGCACATAGTAGGTCTGAGCCCTGGCCAGGTGCTAGGATGCCGGAGCTCCTCAGCTTCCACAGGGGACTCCAGATCCATTTGTCATTTGGACCATAGGTGTGGGTAAAGCAGTCCTCCGAAACCCCATTGGGCAAGAGTTGGTGGGCTGTGACACAGACTGGAGCCCACACCTGAGCACCCTGAGGGGTGCTTTCTAGGAAGCAGCTAAGGTAAATAGTTTACCAGGAGGGAGGGAGGCCTGAGTTAGGAGAGGTGAGCAAATGTGGCTTTTCTGAGATGTCCTGAATAAAGACACCACTTGGTCCTTTCCCTTCTGCCCTGATACCATTAGAGACTCAGGATTTGTTCACAAAGCACTTCAACTGCCCTCGGAGAGCAGCTAATTCCCTATTTCCTTTTACAAAAAGTAGATACTGGGGCCCCCTCCTATTAAGAGCCCAGCCCCAGGGCTTGTGGCTGGCCAAAGGCAGAGCCGTGAGCACCAGGCCCTTTCCTCCTCTGCTCAGACCTGAAAGGATGTAGAGTGGCCGGTGCTGGACAGAGCTGAAGGAAGCTGAGCCCAGCAGGACAAGGAGAAGCACACCGGAAAGGTGTCAGATGAGGTCACAAACACAAATGTCAGCATTTTGAGGAATGACAAAACACCCTGGAGTGAGACAGACTCAACAAAAAGGGGCAAACTTGGAGGTTGACACCTCAGGGGCAGCATGAGGAGCTAGAGAGGGCCCTGAAGGCAGTACTTGTGGCAGTACATGTGAAGAGTTACTTATGCAAGTTTTCTCCCGCTGGGCCATGCATTCTCTGAGGGCAGGATCTCTGTGTGTCTATCTTCAGTTCTTGGCACAATCCTTGACCCAGGAGATGTCAGGTAAAGGAATGAATGAATGAATGAATGAATGAATGAATGGCCATGGGCCTCATGTGGGTGTAGTGCTGATGCTGTATCCTCAGGGCCACCACTTAATGGTGAAGGCACTAGTGCTAGGGCAAGGAACTGAAAAATCAGAGGTCAGCCACACTTGATAGAATGGTGAGAGGACTCAATGAGAGCAGCCCTCCAAAGCATATAATAAATATTCACTATTTCAAGGGTACCTATTTTTAGGAGGCAGAACCAAGGGGGAGTTAAGTCGGAGAAGACTGGAGCATGATTCAGAGCACAGTGAGAAGTTCAGGCTGAGGGCTGTTATGTGTCTGGGTTTGCTCCATCGCCACCCCCACTGCCCTCTCCCTGGCACCATGATTTCTGGATCCCACCTCATGCTCATATTTGAGGGCTGAGGCAATGGTGCCTCTCTCCAGTCAGTGATCTCATGTAAAGCCAAAGACCTAGGCAGGAAGCAGGCTGCTAACATATTCTGAGTGGGGACGCTGCAGGCTCCCTGGCACCTGAGGGGCGCAGGTCCTCTGTGAGCACATGATGTTGGCTCAGCCACACTGTGCACCTGTCCGCAGGGCCATGTTGAATGCATGAACAGCATGATCCAGTGAAGGTCCCTTTCCCCCTAAGCCAGACAAGGTGATGGGAGATAACAGAAAGGCAGGGGCAGGGCGCTCACCATGGGGTTAGTAGGGGCCAGCACCGCGTTGGCAGAATGGACATTTAAGGGACAGCTTCCATCTGATAAGGATGAGGCGAGGCATTTTGTGTAAAGTAAGGCTAAGAAGTGACCAGATGTTTGTGTCCTCGCTTTGGTGTTTTCACTGCCCCAGCTTTTGACTCACTGACAAAATGGCTCTTGTGCCAAGACTGGCACTCTTTGCTACATGAGCCTGGGTGCTTGACCCAGTGGTGGCCCCAGGAGACCCTGGATCTAGCCCAGACGGTGTGTCGCAGTATAGAGCCCCGCCCTGGCCATGGTCAGCATCCTGCCCTCCCTGTTCTCGCACGGGCTGTTGTGCCTGATCCCTGTGTCTGGTCCGGATCCTGGCCTGGCTCTACCCAGCGGGCTCCATGGCAGCAGCACTGAGGCCTCTGCAGTCTCACTGCTAGGCTCCTCCTCCGCTGTCTGATCTGGGAGTGATCCTGCTCCTACCCCTGTCCGACATGCTGGCATCCCCAGTCCAAGTTCTGTTTTCTATCACCCTTCCAAGGACAAACAGCTGCATTAGGAAAATGCCCCTTTAGACTACCTGATTTCTTCCCTGGTGGCCTAGAGGTGATCATGGAATGTGAAAGAAATTAATGGCGGAGTGAACCAGTACAGACACTACACAGAGAAGTTTCCTGCAGGCTCAAAAGCACTGGTTAAGAACAGCTTATACTTACTTAAAGGGAGAGCCAGCACACATAAGCTAGGACCAAAATACATAGTGAATGCTTAAATTTTAAAAATTTATTACAGTAAAAGACACGCTGATATTAATCCCCCCCATTCACCTCTTTAAACACACTCTGTGTGTGTGTGTGTGTGTGTGTGTGTGTGTGTGTGTGTGTGTGACTTTCTGAAACAGTTCTGGAAATCTTCCTTTGGGTCTTTAAGAGATGTGCTCAAAAGCACAGTGAATGCCGAGGCTGTGGGCCGCCCAAGGGCAGGGCAAGCTCGTGAAAGCATTGCAACGTGTCTTCATTCCCCTTATTCCCTGCATCTGGGCCTGTGAGGCTGCTCACTCTTCCTTGACTCAAAATGAACAGGAAAAGTGAAATAATGTTTGAATCAATTCAGGACATTAAGGCAGCCATGACAACCCAACTAAAAATGCTCATGAAAGAGGAATTCTAGAACTTCTTCAGAAAGTGGCAAGAATGATAAAACATGTGTGTTGGAAGTAAGAGGGAGTGTTTTAAGGACAGTTAGTGATGACGTGTCTTTTACTGTAATGATTTTTTAAAATTTAAACATTTATCACATTTTCCAATCACACTCATAAAATGGCACATGGAGAAGCAGAGACGTTTCAATTTCTTATCCACTCAATATGCAATGAGTGAATATTTGTGTTGAAAGGACTAGCTGAGCTATGTAGGAGCACAGGGATGGACAAGACAGAGGCCATGGCCACCACATGCCAGGAACTTAAAAGGAGCATGTGCCAATTGAAATCTTGGGCCAAAAAGAAGATCCAGCAGTGGACAAAGTTTGACAGTGAGGCTTAGCCAAGTTGGGAGAGAAAAAGTTGCCACCAAAAGGCATTAAACAGAATGAGGAGGTTGCTGTCCATAAACTAGTAAGAGAGCCAAGCCTTTTAATCTGTAACTGGCAAGGATGACAAAGCAATGTCTGAGGAAAACTCTGAGTATGCCCAGGGCCTAGCGCCTAACAGAAGGAGTTTCTTACTTTTGCAAAAAAGAATCTTGTAACATTATGCTGATACTCAAAGAGTTTCAAAAAATATTGTCGTGCCAGATACTATCACCTTGTTGAAGATGGGTAAGGAGGTTAATTCCCACTGCAAACAAGAAGAGAATTAAAGAAATTAAAAATAATGTCCTTGATATATGAGTGCCCAAATAAGCCCATGAAAAGATATTCAACATTATCAGTCATTATGGAAATTCGGTGAGAACCACGGGGAGATGCCACTCCACTTGACTCCACAGCTACAACAAACAGACTGACAGCACCAAATGTTAACCAGGATGCTAAGCAACTAAGATTCTCACAGGTTGATGGTGGAGTGTGAAACAGTACAAGCCTATTGGAGAATTTCGGCAGATTTCATTTTGTTCTGGTTTCCGAGGTTCAGTCCATAGTCAACTAGCTCCAAGACAGAACGTGGTGGTGGAAGAGCGTGGTAGGAAGCAGGATGCAGTAGATGAACAGCAGCAAGAGATCCACCCTCTCAGGCACACCCTCAGTGACCCCGTCTAACCAGGCTTTACCTCCAGCCACACACTCAGCTAGGAATATCATCAAGGGATCAAGCCACTGAGGAGCATAGTGCTGATCTGACCCAGCCGCCTCTCTGGGTGTCTCCTAATCTAGTCAAATTGATAAGTAGACTTCAGTGCCACAAGGGGACTGGATAGAGAAGCTGTTCAGTTTCCTCGAAGAGTCGAAGAGGGACCAAGGTGTCTGACATTGGACTTAAGTAACAAGAATAAGGGGTCAAGGGACACGTGTTTTCATTTTTCTGCTCTTAGGGAGGTGGGCTAGCCATGCAGCTTGCTTGCTCTCATTGGGTGCCTGGCAGCCCCAGTGGGTCCACTGCTACATATACCCTGGGCATGCTGTTGGGTCACTTGAGCAGGCAGCTGGCCTTGGAATATCCTCATTTCTGCCTCCAATGGAGGGCATCTTCCTAATCACTAAGCCAGCTAGCCCAATGTTTGTCAAAAGTAGAACTATGACAGCCTCACACTCCCTTGTGCTGTCAAATGCCCTACTTGTTGCATAGGAATCAGCATACCCTTCCTGGGGTTGTGTACAGACTTCATTTTTCCTTTAAAATGGAGTTTAATCACCTCAGCCTTATTAACTTTGCCACCAAGCTCTGCTCCTCCAGGGACGGTGAGGCAGCTGTCAGCACATCGGTTAGGGCTTTTCCTTTTTAGCGTTTACAGTATTTAACAGCAGTTTCTTGAACTCTCTGAGTATCAGTTTCCATAAAACAAGGGCTACTGGAGTAGACCAGGTCCCAGATGTTCCTTCAAGGTCCTTGGGCTCTGTGACCTCAACTTCAGACATTTTAGTACATAATTAGATATACTGCACACTTCTTGAGGAGACACATCAGCAGCACAGAACTTCTGTAGAAAAAAAATTATTTTTAATGGAAAAAAAAATATATATATATGATCCAAAAAATTTATACACACCACTTTGTAAAACTATATAATTTTTTAACAGTTCATATTGCCAAGTGTGTTGGTTCATGCCTATAATTCTAGGTCTTGGGAGGTTGAGGCAAGAGGATCTTCAGGAGTTTGGGGCCAGCTTAGGCTACTTAATGAATTTAAGATCAGCCTGGGCTATAGAACAAGACACTACCTCAAAAAGGAGGAGAAGGAGAAGGAGAAGGAGAAGGAGAAGGAGAAGGAGAAGGAGAAGGAGAAGGAGAAGGAGAAGGAGAAGGAGAAGGAGAAGGAGGAAGA
>NW_004524595.1:1545784-1548977 GCF_000260255.1 Octodon degus | reverse complement strand
AGGAGGAGGAGGAGGAGGAGGAGGAGGAGAAAAACAAAAAGA
Organism: Octodon degus; assembly: GCF_000260255.1. Classification (NCBI taxonomy): domain Eukaryota; kingdom Metazoa; phylum Chordata; class Mammalia; order Rodentia; family Octodontidae; genus Octodon; species Octodon degus. The sequence continues at coordinate 1,548,935 of NW_004524595.1, read as the reverse complement.
AAATAGAAAAAACAAAGCAGGTGGTGTTGCCCTTATACAGTGGTCTAGTAGATGTTGTATATCACAGAAAACCCACCACACTACCAGCCATTAGAGAAGACCCTGAAAATGAATCCGCAGCAATTTCAATGACCAAGGTTGGCCAAGCAGCAACTTACCACACTAATGAATGTCTGGAAACTCATGGCCACCACTCTGAGTACCTCTTGTAATTAAAAAGGTCAAAGATCACTTGTTTGAATCTCATGATGTCTCAATAAATTTAGTATGAAAAATTTATACATGCTTTCCTTTTGCTGAAGTGAGTACATATTTTTGGTCCTCTCTTGCATATCTCTATCTCTATCTCTGTCTCTATCTCTGCATCTATCAAAGTTCTTAGACAGCAAAGGCCTTTGCTCCCCACACAAATGTGAAGGATGCTGTTACTATTAAGAAAATTAAGACTGTGACATTAGGTCATGATATAATTATGTTTGAGATTTAGCACAAAAATAGTTAAGCTTCTTTATATATGATAGAAGAACACTGGGCCCAGAGAGAGAGAGCCTAGAAATGTGTTATTTTTCTCTCAGCTCTCCTCACAAGACATTTTAGGTAAGTTCTCTACAAACACAACTACCTACAAGAACATTAAAGAACAAAATTTTGAGAAATTAACACTGGATGTGATTGTCATCTTGGTCATCAACACTCAGCTGTTGTGCGTCTGGGCAAAGGCTGATCTTGCTGGAAAACTCGGTTGGGTGTCAGACCTGAGAGTCACCCACCTGCTTCTCTGAGAAGCCAACAGGAACCATGAGTCCTGAGCAAAGGTGGGGAAAGTTACCTTTCTCAGCAACTGCTCCAATGGATGGGACAGGGGACACGTGAGTGTGCTCTCATGGAGGCCTGTGTCAGGTCATGCTTCCTTATCCTTGACACTTCTGTTTTCTCCTTTGAGTTAACTCAGCCTAAGCCACCACTAATTTTGTAACCACATTTTTTTTTAAGTACCAGGAATCAAACTTAGCACCTCTCACTTGCCGGGTGGGTGCTCTGCCACTGAGCTACATCGCTGGCCCCTACAACCACATCTGGCAAAAATGATGTAGATACAAAATTTCAGCTTCCACCAGAAATAACTATCATCTGGGTCGATACAGAAATGCAAATCCTATTTAAGGAGCAGCCCATGGCAGGGATATTTGTGGGTGCCCATGTGAAGCTGTATATTCAGTTGATTTGTTATTCATTTTATATTTCTTTTCCTATCTTTCTCTGAAAAAAACTGCCATGAAAATGTACTTAACCTCACTTAAATAAGTGAATTATAAATTATTATATTTATTTATAATTTTACCTACTTTAGTTTTTAGAGTATATTTTATTAGTGCTTATTAATTTTACAAACTATTGGATTTTAATATGGTATTTTCTTGCATGAATAAAATATTTTTATCATATCGATCCCACCTATTACCCTCTCTTTTATCTCCCCGCTTCCTCTGGTTTAATAATAGTCTCCCTTTTAGTTTCATGTTGTTTTTTTAATTCCACATATTATGAAAACACGGATTTTTCTGAATCTGGCTTTTTCTACTCAACATGATGTTCAGTTCCATTCATTTTCTCGCAAATGACATAGATCTATTCTTCTTTACAAATGAATAATACTCCATTGAACTATAGTACTCCATGTACTTCATTATTGTTATTGTTATGGTTTGTGTCTAGGTGTCCCCCCCTAAACTTCATACAGTCAAGGGGCAGCTTCTAGAATTTGTGATGAATTCATGATCCAGTGCTGGAATTATGGGTATAAGTGCTGCTGGGATTATGAGTGTGAGTGCTACACCCAGCCTGGGGCAGATCGCCTGAATGCAACATAAGGGAGACAGACTTGCTCTCTGTTGCCTTTGTTGTTGCTGCTATTTCTCCCTTTTGCTCTTGCTGTTTTGCTGTTTTCTGCCACCATGAACTGCTGCCCTCTGTCACGTGCCACTCTGCCTTGGAGCCAGCCAAGTATGGACTGAAACCTCCACTAACTAAATAAACCTTTCTTTCCTTAGTTTTGGGGGTCAGGTATTTTGTCTCAGCAGTGAGAGAAAAGTAACTGAGACATTCACCCATTCACCCACTAATGAACACCTAGGCTTGTTCTTCATCTTGCCTACTGTGAATTCAACCATAATGACTATGTGTATCCAAGCATCCCTATGGGGTGCTGACTTTAGCTCCTCTGGGTACAAACAAATGGTACAGTTGGATCATATGATACTTATATTTCCAGTTTTTTGAGAAGACTCCATGCTGATTTCCATAGTGTCTGCTAGGACTCTCTCATAAGAAGTGTCGGAGAGTTCCTTTCCCCTACATTCCCACCATTATTTTTTAATTCTTGATGGCAGCTATCCTTTTTTTATTTTATTGAGAAACAAATATCAATGAGACAGTTTCAAAGCTGATTAATAGGACATTTTCAATAATTACACATTGAACATTGTTATCTTCTTAGTGATTATCAATGGCAACTATTCTCAATGTAATTCTGATTTATTTTTTTTAATGTCTAGAGGTGTTAACATTTTTTCATATGCTTCTTGGACTTTCACACTTCATTTGAAAAGTATGTTCTATTCATTTTCCCACTGACTAACTCCTTTATGCTGAAGATTACTATTTTTAATTTTTTTTTGCATCAAATTCATATATGTCACCTAGAAAAGTTCAAGGAACTAGAATTTGAAGAGAAAAGAATTTCATTAGGTACCACTGTAATGGACATTCCAAAAATGGAACACTAGTCAATAAAGGGTTAATTGGGCCATTTTTGGTGTCAAATATTTTTAGTTTTTAATATGTTCTCAATGTTAATCCTACATCAGAAGAGCAGCTAGCAAAGACTTTTCTCCATTCTATGGCCTGTCTCTTCACTCTGATGGTTGTTTCCCTGCATGGTAGAAACTTTTAATTTGATGGTGGCTCATTAGTTGATTCTTGCTATTATTTCCTGTGCTGTTTGAGTTCTATTCAGGAAGTCTCTGCCTGGGTGCCTATGGCTTCGGGCATTTTCCCTATGTTTTAGTTCAGTAGTTTCAAAGCTTTAAGTTTATACCTAAGTGTATGACCATTTTGAATTGAGCTTTTATAAACAGAGATGAAGAATATA
>NW_004524595.1:1541463-1545684 GCF_000260255.1 Octodon degus | reverse complement strand
CAATTTTGTCAGCACTATTTGTTAAAGAGACTGTATTTTCTCTAATACCTGCTTTTGGCTTCTTTGTCAAAAATCAGATGTAGTGAGACCCTGCATAAAAACAAAACAAAACAGATGATGGCAGTAGGGTGCTGATAGCTCAGCAGTATATGCACCTGCGTGGCAAGTGCAAGGTCATGAATTCTATCCCTGGTACTGGATAAAAAATCAGATGGCTTGGGTGCATTCACTTGTTTATGTGGCCTACACTCTCGTCCATTGGTCTATTCATCTATTTCTATCCCACTGTTTTTGTTACTATGTTTTTGCCGTATATTCTAAAATTGAATATTGTGATACCTCCAGCCTTAATCTTTTTACTGAGTATTTTTTTAGCTGAGCATTTCTTTGGCTATTCTGGGTCTTTTGTGTTTTCATATGAATTTTAGGACTGTTTTTATTAGTTCTGTAAAGAATATCATAGAAATCTTGATGGTGTGCATGTTGAATGTATATACCATTTTTAATAGTGTGGCCATTTTAACAATATTAGTTCTGCAAAATTAACACAGGAACTCTTTCCATTTTCTAGTGTCTTCAGTTTCTCTCTTCTAGCTTCTATAATTTCATTGTGGAGGTCTTTCCTGTACTTGATTAGGCAAATTCCTAATGATTTTGTTTGCTTGTGTGTTTGTTTGTTTGTTCATTTATTTATAAAGTTTTGGAGAATGGAATTTTTTCCTGATTTTGTTCTCAGCTAGTTCATTATGAATATATTTTTGAAAACCTACTGATTTTAATGTTGGATTTTCATCCTGTTAATTTATTTCTTGATTTCTCACTATGCTCAGCATTGATAGTGTGAAATTTTCTGTTACATTTAGTAATGCCTTTTAAAAACAATATATGTAAGAGCTAACTCATTTTAAAAAATGGGTAGAAATAAGGTTAATCTTCTCCAAAATCAGGATTGCTTTATTTTCTTTCAACAAAGGTAAACACTCACTATATGAAACATAAAGACAAGTACACACATGGTTTCTTTATTTTGGTAGCACTTAACTTTCACCCAGAAGATTCACACTCCCAAAGCCTGGATCCTGCCCAGAGATTCTGCTTTAACTGATCTGGGCTAGAACCTGGTGAATTAAAAGCCCCCCAAGTAATTTAAATGGACAGCCAGGTCCAGGAACCACTCACTGGTCTATGGAAATCATGAGGAAGAAAATGAGTATCACCTACAGCCTATTTCTAGTCAGTGATTGTTTGGGAATTTTAGTGCAGCTTGTAGAGGAGTCATTAGTGTAGATGATGGGGACTCAGCCCAGGAGAGGCGACATGTAGAATCCACAAGTGATCAGGAGTACCAACTTACTTGCCTCTATACCATGTGACCCCAGAGAAGCCATCAAAGCAAACATTTAGGCAGCATTTCCAGTCAACATAACAATGCTCCAGGTTAACCAATAAAGAAGGTCTGGAAATGACAGTGAGTGCAGAAATTGGAAGCCCCATGGTGAATCACTGGCTTATCTTTTTCAGTGTACCCAACCACATCAATGAATGTTAGTGAAACTCAGAGCTTCACCTGAGGTGAGGATCCTAGTTGCTATAAAGAAAGCATGGGGATTGGAAGATTCAGTAAAGTATAAGGAAGGGATTAACCTGTAATTCCAGCACTTGGGAAGGTGAGGCAGGAGAACAGGTACAAATTTGAGGCCAGCCTGGGCTACACAGTGAGTTCAAAGCCAGCCTGAATTACATCATGAGATTCTGTCTGAGAAATGGCCTTCAGCAAGGCCCCTTCATCTTTATGCCTCTCATACTGACTGGAGTCAGTCTTCTGCCTAAGGAGATAGATCTTCTCAACTTTTTCACTCAGGACAGTGGTCTTAATTCACTGGAGTAGACTGTTAACTGCCTAGTTCCAGAGATTGCATTTTTTTAAAAAAATAAACTTACCCAGAAAGGTGAAATACATATTGAGTAATTAGGATAGTCATTCACCACATAGCCAAACTTCATAAAAATCTCCATTAAATGTCTCTGATGATTTCTCCCGGGACTTGTGTTAATTCCCATTCCCACCCCCCTCTCCAAGAAATTCAGCTCTGGCTCTCAGCTTGCAAGCTCAGTCTGACCATGCAGTTAGCTAGCCCTGCCATCTCTGAGGGCAGGTCAGTGTTCCACCTTTGAAGCCTTGAAATCTCATACATACACCTAAGAGTCACCAAGTTTTTACCCTGCAGAGTGGGAGCTACAGCCATGCACCACCATACCTGGCTTATACCTATACTTTATATATAAAAGCACAAGATATTTTGGGTCCCTAAAGACCAGTTCCACCCCAACCTCATTGTTAGATGAGAAGTCTATATCAACAAAGCAACTGTGTTGGCCAGTGATTGGTTAGTGTCCTCTGATCCTGTTCTCATCAATGAAACACAAAGGAATCTAGTCTGGGAAAGACCCTCATCTTTAGTTCATGAGAGATGTGTGGGGAAAGAACCTTTGGCTGCTGGTCTCTTCCTATTGCTTAGAACTGCAGCCACCATCTTGTTCTGGTTGGCAGACAGGAAGGTCAGTAAAAGCCTACGTCTTGCTGAAAGCCTTGGACTACTAGGCAGCCACAGCCACTGGCAGCTTCCAGACTTCTTAAGTGTGTGGGTAAATGGTCTTAGCCATGACCAGAAGAGTATTCTGGGCCTTGCCATTTAAAATTTCCTGATGGATACACAGGGTTTCTGTTAATAAGAAAGAATCTGGCTTTTTTCTTTTCTTTTCTTTTCTTTTCTTTTCTTTTTTCATTTGTGCATTTGGTACAGGGTCTCACTACGCAGCTCAGACTCATAGTAATCCTCCTGTTTTCAGCCTCCCCAGCACTGGGATTACAGGTATGTGACACCACACCTGGGCTCGTTTGATTTGGATCATTGTGCCCAGGGGTGGGGCCAGCACAGCATGTGGGACCAGGGATTGGACCCTGATCCCTGAGCTTGCCAAAGCAGGTGCTTAGTCTGCTGAGCCATCTCTCTGGCCCTAGAATCTGGCTTTTGTGATAGTGAATTTTACAGAACCCAGCTTGAGCTAGAAGGTCAGAAGGGAGGTTGGTTTGGTGGCATTGTGAGCAGTGGGCCATTAATAAGGGGCATGGTTCCAGCATCTCAGAAGACCAGCACCTGGTAAAGCTGTGTTAAAAAGTCACCCCTGCTGCTGTCCACATGCTCTTCCTATGTCAGCAGCCCATGATGAAGTGCCAGAACCTGTCTAAATCCTTGACTGGTAGAAGATAAATGAGAAACAAAGGTAACAGTTTTCAAGATCACAGTGCTTTTCTGAGGATGCTTTCCCCCAAATAAAAATGTTTTTGATCTCACTCACTGTGTCTGCTGCAGTGAGCCAGAGACTCAGGCTCGGCGCTCCCATAGAAAACAACTGTTTGAGCAACCTTGATCTTGCATCATGAGCCCTTCATTTCCTCTCCTGGAACCCTTTCCCTTGGCCACCCCCACTGTGACTGCACCAGGTGTGCAGAGGGTGAGACACTGTGCTTTGCCACAGTAGATGTTCTTCCTCCAATCTTAGAGCTACGGCTTCTACGGCAAGCCCTGTCCCAGCCCTGATCTTGAGAGGCTGTTGTCTAGAGACATGGGACAGGAGAGCTGAAGCAGACACAGGGATGGGGGGTGAACATCCATTATTTACAGATAAAAGAGCACAGGGTTCAGAGGGGTGAACACAAGGAGTTCAGGGTCTAGTCTAACCACATACTTCACAGATTTGACCATCAAGGTTCAGGGAATTCAAGGGTTACCCAGCTAATGGACCAATATTTTGATGGCTCTAGGAACAGAGGAATTGTCTTCTGAGCCTTACTTAGCTTAGTGCCTTGTCACGGTAAGCTTGGGCTATAAGTCGTTTGGTCTTCACCCTGTACTATGCTGATATGTCCTGACGTGTCATTTCCAGCTGCTGTCATTTCACTGTTACTTGTTTGTAGCTTATCTCTCTGCTTAAACTGCAATCTTTTTTAATTTATTTTTTATTGAGAAATAAATATGAATGAGACAGTTTCACAGCTGATTAATAGGACAGTTTTGATAATCAATACACTATACATTGTTATCTTCTTAGTGATTACCCATGGTACAAGAAGCAGACAGAATCTTCTGTCCAAACACTGTTAGTACACATCTTTCTTCTCACTGAATTAAGAGAAAGTAGCTGTAAATTTATCCTATT
>NW_004524595.1:1527121-1541053 GCF_000260255.1 Octodon degus | reverse complement strand
CCAATTTTTAAATTGCAATCTTAAAAGCTGAGATTTTGACACATGCATCTTGGAATCCCTCATAGCACACAGAGACCAGAGGCAGTACCATGAGACAGTGAGATTTCTAGGAACATCTGCATTTCCTCCTGGATGGGCTACTCCTAAATCTCTGCATTTTGATTTGTGGGAATACCCACAGCACCCCAGAACCTGTGTCTCCTGCCTCTTTTCTACTGGTAGGAAGGGATGTTGTGTATTTGTATCAGTAGCAGAATCATAGGATCTGGGGCTAGAAAGTGATCTATGTACTCTGACTTATCTTCAGATCTCCTTATGAGTTCTTCCTCTGAACAATGTCCCATTTAGCCAAAGGAGAAGTAGAAGAAAAGGAGAGTCCCAAACCACTGCCTTGAAGACGAGTCAAGAGCCCACTCCCACTCCTCTTGACTTCTCTAGGTCATTCTCTCCACTGGAATGTCTCTCCTAAGCAGCTCCTCTTTCAGCTTTTATCCATACTCAGTGGTGTGATGTGCAGTGAGCAAAGTAAAGTATGTGCACATAATCTGAACATTAGCAAGGCTACTCAGGCCATGGTGATGAAGCATTTACTGAGGTGTGAGAGAGGAGGAAGGGTGACCCAAGCGATGTTACTGTGGTCAGGTGGTTGGAGCTATGTTCTCGGTCTACCACTACTTAACTGGGAAGCTTCCAGAAAGTTTTCCATTTCATTTTTTTTAAAATTATAGGATTGACTAAAAAGACCCCAAGGTCCACATTCTAATTTTCCTAGGATATTTCTCTCTGAATTTGGAAAACACAATAGAGACCAGAAAGACACTATCAATACCAGTCACAGTAGCCATGTTAACTGCCAACAGGGGTCTGGGCACTGCTCCAGGGCCTCACAGATTGTATTCATCCCATCTCACAACAACTTGAAGAAACAGTCAATGTCAAAGTCTAGACTACATCTGAGGAGGCTGAAGCCAGGGAAATAAAGCATGAGAAGTTATGTGTCTAGGAAGTGATGTAGCCATGACTTGAGCCAGGCAACCCAAATACACCAATGGAGAATGTTGTGGTGTCCTGGCTGCAACAGAGAGGCTAAGCTGTTCCTTACAGAAGTCTCCTTGGGGTGTGGAGGCTCACTCCTGGGTCCCTACAGCTCATGTAGATGGCTCAAGTGTCAACAGGAGAAAGAGCAACGGCAGAGGAGTTGGCCACTGTTCTGTTTGGGGCATACACATACCTTGCCGATTAGCAACGATGGGAAAGGAAACACACAGAGGGCCCTTGACAGCTTAATGGGGTTTTAAAAAAATACACATCTATATTTTTAAACTTTTTTTTTCCGCTCGAACATTTTTAACTTCAAGTTCTGGACTGAAATAGCAACTGTTTTAGATAACTCTTTATCCTTAGGCTCCCACGTTTGGCCCAGCCTGGGGAAAGGAAAGAGGGAAAACAAACTTAACACATAGAAAGTATATCTGGAATATACATAATAGACACTTAATGAGTGGATTGCTGGCTAGCTGGCTGGTTGGCTGGCTGGGTGGACGGGAAGATGGAGGGAAAGATGGGAGAAACAAACAAGACATAGTGACCCTGGAGATTTTCCTAAGAATTAAGAGTAGACCCTTCTGGAGGGACACACATAAGGAAAACCTGTTTGCTGCTAAGCAAACCCAGTATGTAATGGCTTCTGTCTAGATGCCTCCCCAAGCCTCATTGCTTATAGGTCAGGATTTTTGGAGGTGGCTGAATCTAGAGCTGTGATGGTGAACATTTTATAGAGACAAGTCCCAAAACTACAACTCAAAACTCATTTATTTACAGCAAAGTGCCAACACTGCACTTAAGTCTGAATATGAAGTTTTAGCTTAGAAAAAAATAACTCTTACATTAACATCTTTTGCCTTAAAACAAAATCCACCGACATGTGTGCATAGGCTTGCCACCACCAACCTAGGGTATGTGAATATGGATGAAGGGTGTAGATAATGGAAAGTGTCACCCTGAATGTGGGTGACACCAACCAATAGGCTCATAGCCTGGGTGGAATAGAAGGGAAAGATGGTGCTGCTGCTTGCTGCCTGCTGCCTGCTGCCTGCCCTGCCATGGACGGTTTCTCTTCTGTGATGCCCTCTGCCAGGCCATGCTGCTCTGAAGCCACCCGACTATGGACTGAAACCTCTACAAACTGTGAACTGAAATAAACCTTTCTTTCCTTTAATTTATAGGTGTTGGGTATTTTGTCCCAACAATGAGGAAGTAATTAAGAAACAGGATTAAAGTGATACAACTGACAATGGAGCCAGTAGCCCTGGCCTCCTTGATTCAGTTTGTCAACTCTGGAGACAAAAAGTTGTGAATGTTCAGTTTCCATCATGAAATTCCCTCTCCAGCCACTGCTTCTCGTACATTCTGAGGAACCTTTCCTAAACACTGTGACATACTGCATCTTCATCAACACCCTTTCCAGTCCACTTCTGTCTCACCTTCCTGCACTACAGAGTGAGAAGAGAAATACTCAAATTCCCACCCTCCTTTGCAGGCAAGGTGCTAGGAGCTACCATTATGGCCGGTCCAGAAGAGGCAGAAGTCTTGAAGAAAAGTTTTCTATCAAAAGGGATGGGAAAAGCTTTGTCTCCCATTTCCCCCTTCTCCCCTCCTGGAACTCTGACACAAAGTGTGGAGGTGCAACCACCACTTTGTGATAAAGAGGACATACAATGATGCCCTTGATATAAGGATGTCAAAGCAAGAGGATACAAAGACGGGGACCCGCAGTCACCTTACTGGCACACCAGCCCTCCCTATATTATGAGAAAGATGAACCCCTTATTTGTTTAAGCTACTGGGTTAGAGTTTTCTGCTACTCTCTGCCAAATGCAATTTTTAAATGCATGACACATAGCTCAGGCATTTTAGGCCTCCAAACCTTTTCCCACACAACTTTGGTACCTGAAGTGCCTTCTCTGACTTTGTTCACCAAAGTATAAGTACTGAATAAATATTTTAAATTTAGAGTTCAATTAGAGATGCCATAAAGCAGGATTGAACAATACATCTTTTTACATCCTACTCTCGGCCCCACCCCATCTAAAACACTTAGTTCCTTCCTCTCTCGGGGGTTCCTTCCAGTTTTTGTAAAGAAATTCTGAGGTGAAGCAAACTTCTGTTTGCAGTTGGTTTCCCAATGAGGTACCCTTTCAGATTGAGAAACTATACTTCATTTTTTTCTATATGAAAGAAGACTTAAAAAACGAAGAGTCCAACAGACTGAGATCAAATCTGATATCCACCCACTACCTGTGTTCTTCCAGGCTCCTGTCTCTAAACTGCTGGACCTTCATCTATAGTGTGAAGATAATCATTTCTATAAATAGAGTTGTGAGGTCAAGGAAGCATGGTGACATATTTAAAGGTCATGACACAGAGTAGGTGCTTGATAATGTTGGTTTCCTCCCTAATCTAGTAGTTCTTGTCTTCCTCCTTTCCTCCTTTCTACCCTTTCTTTTGTCTTTTATTCTTTCAGCGGTGTTTATTGAGTGCATTCTTGGCACTGGCCTAACTCAGAAGATACAAAAGGTAATTAAGCATGATGATCCCCACCCCGCCCTTCACCCCTCAGTGTAATCTATCCCAGGGTTCAATATTTAATTTCTACAAGATTTCATCCACTTTCACAATGTCAAATGTCAACTCATAGCACATTGCTCACTCCCAAATTTGAGTGTATAGTTCATTTTTCTCCTAAATGGCATGCCGTATTCCTAACACCCTGGGGACAGCACCCCCTAGAGACTCTGCAGCCAGCTGTACTCCTCATTCTTCCAAGGCAAGAAGACACATGATAGATGTATTTACTCTATTCTTCTCCCTGAGGGGTGGCAAGCAACAGGTCTGATGAAACCATGGTTGCCTCGCCAGATGATGCGAGCTCTAAGCTGCAAGATGCTCTCCTTTTCTTAATAAAACTGGCCCACATCTAGTAGGGCATCTGGCTGTGACCCTATGAGGAAGGCTGTATGTTGCGGTCTCTTACCAGGATTGCAAACCTGAGTCCCAGGGAGAAGGGAGTTAGAAACCAGGCAGGATTCTGCATGTGTTTATAGCTTTAGCAGCATATTTGGGGTATTCTGGGCTGCAGCTTCTGAGAGTGCCTTCCTTGTGTGTGAAGGGACCACCTTCATCTCTTCCCCCAGGGCTAGCCTCCAGCCTCCTACTGTTCAGAGCTCCTTTCCCCAATCCACTTAGATGTCTCCAAGGTCCTCAGACTGTTCCAGTGAACCCCAGATGCTGTGACTCTATAACTAAGATGCTCCAAAATCCAAGAGAGAGGCTTGTGGAGAGACCCACCTGCTCCTACAGCACTCTTGCATCCCCAGGACTGCACGTGCCCCCAGTCAGGCCCCCCTGAGCGCCCCCAGCTGAACCACTGCAGAAGGGCAGAGGGCAGAAAATAACTCATGAGAACCAAAAACAAAACCCCAGTGGAACCTCACATGGAAACAGCTAAGGCAAAAGGGGCCTGGAATGCTGGGGCTATTAATAACAGCACTTGTGCCTCAGCCCTCTTCTCTGGGGAGCAGATTAATTCTTGGGAAGGCCCCAGCTTGCCAGGTAAAATGTCCCCAAGACCTTACACATTGGACAAGCCCTGCACACACATGCACACAAGCATAATCATGCATGAATGTTCTTTCTTCTTTTTCTTTTACGTATTTAGTTCAGGGTGTACAGGGTCTCACTACACAGATCGGACTCGTAGTGATCCTCTTGTTTTCAGCCTCCCAAGCGCTGGGAATACAGGCACATGCCACCAAGCCCAGTCTCAATCGCCGTCTCAGCACACCTCAGGGGCAGGGCCAACATGACACGCCTGGAATCAAACCCCCACCCCTGCACTCTGCTTAAGCAGGCGCTTTAGTCTGCTGAGCTATCTGGCCGGCCCTCATGCATGAATTTTCTATCAAGCCTTACCTTTAACCTCTTTTGGTTCCTGTGAGAGAAAGGAGACTCGGGAAAAACAGTCATGTGATGCCCAGACATCACGGTTCTAAGGATCTGGAGACCTCTGAGGATCAGTCTCAGTCTTATTTGGTTGGCAAAAACTGTATCTTCCAATTTCACCTCTCTGATGCTAGAAGATGGGACTGCTAGGACTTGTTCTGTAATCTGCTCAGAGACAGACAGACCCATTACTCACAGACTGGTGAGAAAAGTCCTAGTGCTTTTGTTCCCCCAAGTTGCCTGCTGTCTTTAGCTTGAGAAATTGTACTAGCCAATGCATTTGTAACTTTGACTGCTTGCTCTGATTTCCCTCCATGTCTCTCTTCTTTGCCCCCCACATCTCGCTCAGCACTGTGGCACACCCTTGGGAATCCTCAGGAGTGCACTGTGCCGAGGAGTTGCCTCTTCCCAGCTCACATCTTGGAAAATAGCATGTGAACCAATTAGCACTTCTCAGCTTGTGAAGAAGCTCTGACTCACAGACTCCTAACTGAGATTCTGAGCTAAAATGGGGCCACACAGGACCAGCCTTCCCAGGCACTTGCCTCAGGTGGACGGGGTGCTGTGCCTACTGCACAGACAGGACTACTGAGCCGCAAGCCTTCTCCAGAGCAAAACTAAGTTGATCTGTACATCTCCATATCCACATGCATCCTAAGCAACACCACAGCCCTGAGGTGTACCCTGGCACTCCACCTCCTGATCGTCTCTGAACCAATTTGGTGAGGGAACAGAAGCGCTGCATTCCAACCATGCCACCGTGGCATCAGAATTTAGCTTGGACAGGGACCGCAGAGCGCGCATCTCTGAGCTTGAGTCCCGAGAGAGAAAGAGACGCCAGAAAAGGTCTGAATGATGACTTCACTGGCCCAGAAAACCAGGGATGAGAAAGCCTTCAACTTCAAACACACACACACACACACACACACGCGCGCGCATGCACGCATGCACACGCATGCACACACACATGCATGCATGCACACATGCACACGCATGCACACACACACGCACGCACGCACACACATACAAATGCACAGGAGGACACAGAGCAACTTCCTTCACTGCCCAATGGATACTCTCCAAATTACACCACAGTGTCCTCCATAGATGAACAAAGGGCCCCAAGCTCACCATTTCCAGCCGTTCTCTAGCATTTGAAGGACGAGGCCAAATCGACTTCCACTCCAGCCAAGAAATGCTTTTCATGCCTCCCAAGGAACAGCAATAAGGGGCTGCTAACCTTAACACTTCTGGTAGAGGCTGTTCTGGCCGAAGGGAGGAATAAGCAGTGCTTGGATTATTTGCTAGACTGAGCAACATGGCCGGAGAGAACCTGGGGGAAATATATGTTTAGAAAGATTTCAGGGTTTTCTTTAAGGCATTGAAAGAGTCAGTAAGGGAAATAAGTGACCAGAATTCTGCTGTGCTTTCTCACATTCTTTTATTATTCAGTTTGATTTTGAACTAAATACGTATGATACGAGTTGCTGTACACCCTTAGAACCCTGAGTGAAGAGTCCTGCAACGCTTGGCAGTGCAGCCTTTGGATGCAGACTGCCTTCTCCTCACTAACCATGTGACTTGGGGACAGTTACCACTCCTTTCTGATTAAATTTTCCCACCTGTGAAATGGGATGATAATTATGGCACTTATTTCATAAGGTTAGTAAGAGCATAAGAAAGAGTAAAGAGCAGCATTAGTCAGCTTCCTCGCTGGTGGGATATAGCACCCAACACCAACAACTTACAGGAGGAAAGTGTTAATTCAGTTCACAGCATCAGGGATTTCAGTCCGTCGCCTGGCACCAAGGCAGAAATATCATGGCAGAAGGGCACAGCGGAGCAAAGCTTCTTAGTTTATGGCAGCCAGGAAGAAGAGCAAGGGAACAGCACCACAGAGGAAGAGACGAGGCATCATTCATAGACCTCAAGATCACACTCTCTCCCAGGCATCACATGCTGTGCTGGCCCCACCACCGAGCACACAAAGCTGGCCACCTAGACCAGGCATGGTGGTGCACACCTGTAATCCCAGTGCTGGGGAGGCTGAAACCAGGAGGATCACTGTGAGTCTGAGCTGCGTAATGAAACCCTGTACCAAGTACATTTGAAAAAAAAAGAGATCACACTCTCATGAGTCATCTAGATACTCAGAAATGTGTTCCACCAATATCCCATGTCAGATCCCAAAGCAAGGTGACAATCACCTTAAATACCATGTGACCCCCTTGTCAGTTTCATACTCTAGCACATCTTCTTTATTTTTTTGGCAGAACCAGGGATTGAACTCAGGTCCTTGCACTTGCCAGGGAAGCACTTATTCCACTGAGCCATCTCCCTGGCCCCCTTAGCACATCTTCTTAAACCATATTTTCCCTTAAACTATAGTTAATGTCCAAATAAACACGATAATATTAATCATTCTGCCTATAACTATAATAGGTTATGATAAAATAAGTTATAACAATAAGTTAACAATTCCCATATACAAAAGTCCAAATCTTTTCTGAGACTCTGAAGCTCTGTAAAAATAAAAAACAAGTTATGTAATCCCAAGATACAAAGGGTAAACACTTTCATTTCAAAAGGGAGAGACACATGAAATAGCAAAGAAATGGACCAAAAGAGAATCAAAACCAAATAGGTCAAACATCAAGTCCTGTAGCTCCACAACCTGGCATTCAGGACACACAGCTGTGAGATGTGAACTCCAGAGGGGTTGGGAAGCCCAACACCTATGGCCATGGTAGTTGTAGCCCACCCAGTGGCTCTCTTAAGCTGGCTCCATTCACAGCATGCATATTTTTGGTAGATATTTCATGTTCTTCACATCTCTAACTTCCTACACATTTGGTTTTACTCCCACAGCTTCATGCACTGCCTTTTCAGGGACACATTGCATGGCCTCCCATGCCTTCTTCTGAAATTTGGATATTAGCCTCCCTGACCCCACAACTCTTGCATTTTGCATGCCAGGTAAAACCAGCATCATGTAGACAACACTGAGGTGTGTCATCAGCACAAGCAGTAGCCAGGGCCCCTTGCATCATGGAATAGCCAGCCCTCGTGGGCCATGGCAGCTGCCGCCTCCGAGTGCCCAGATGGCTATACACAGTGAAATTAATCCCAAAGAACCAACTCCCTAGGCAACCCTGCTAGAGCAGGGAGCCAAGGACCCCTCTTCTCAATTGAGAGCCCATACTTCTGCACCTTTGAGCCTATGACGGATGGAGTCCTGCTCATCTCTGAGACACCCCAAATATCCTTCTCCTTGTTCCTGTACAAAGTACTTAGTTGCTTTTTACTGGCCCTAATCTCTTCAGCAACCAAACTACCTTTGCCTTCAATTTTATACAAGGTTCCTTCTGAGCCAAAAGTTACAATTTTCAAGTTATTCTGCTCTGTTCTTTGCTCCAGTTCTCACTATAAACAGGCTAAACCCAAGGAGAAACACTCATGTAACAGCCTAAATGTTAGGCTGCTTTGAAATCTCATCCATAAAGAAGATTCATTCTCTGTCCTTAAACTAAGGTTCCCACAAAGTCTCAGGACATGGAAAAAAATTTAGAACCATTTTCTGTCAGACTGCAACACATGTGGATTCTAGTCCAACTGCAAATGGAGTCCTTATTTTCAATTGCAACCTCCTGATACAGAATACTGTCTACACTCATATCGGTATTCTAGTTTTTGACCCTTTCATTTTTTACTGGGGATGAATTTTTGGTCCTGGGCAGCCACCGGAACAGCAGAAGAGTAGTATTCATTCCTGACATGCGACATCTTTGGTTCACTGACCAGGAGCCGGACCTGACGTTCCTGTGAACCAGTTCCAAAGTGTATGGCCAGGTAGAATCACAGCAATGGACCCCTTTCTCTGATACCAATTTTCTGTATTAGTTAGCATTTCCATATTAGTTAGAGTATTTGCTGGGACAAAATGCCCTGCAGTCACAGTTTAGAGAAGGAGAGGTTTATTTGGCTCAAATTCAGGTGATTCAGTCCATGTTGGTTGGCTCCAAAACTGTAATCTCATGGTTGCCAGGCATGGTATAACAAAACTGCTCAGCTCATGGCAGGTGGAAGCAGAGCAAGGCAACACTCTTATAGGTAAGGGGCAGGGGCCAGACAAAGACTCCAAGGCCATACCCCCATGGCCCACCCAGAGACACCCAGAAGTGTGCTCCACCAACCCACTGGGGGATCCCAAAGCCAATCAGGTTGACGCTCCACCCTGACTGCCACATGTATATAAAGTGTGCAGAACAGCAATAAACACGCTGTAAATATTTTATAAGTATATTCTATTATAATTAACATTACTATTACTACTGTTATTGTCCATAAAGTTCTTACTGTGCTACAAGATGGGAGATGGGGACTAGGACAGGGTTGTGTCCTCTCAGGCCAGCAAGAGGTTCACTGGCTCTTGAGTTTGTGAATTCTATGCTAGAGGAAAAAGAAGATAAAAAGAAGACTTCTAGGTGGGTAGTTTAAGAATGCCGGTTTGTAGCAGGTACTTACTCATCTACTTCCAAGGCTTTGGTCTCCAAAACTCAGGATGTACAATGGGATCATAGATGAAGCACGATGACCAGAGAAATCCCTTTCCAGGAAGCCAGGTCCTGCGATGGCTGGGAGTTGCACAGATAGATGGAGGATTGTCAGTCCACCTGCCTGGGCTGCCTGCAGCTGGCACTGTGGCTCAGTATGTCAGTGTGAGTATGCATGCGTGTATGTGTGGGCCTGTCACAGGGTCCTGAGGTGCACACTTCAGTCTAGCCTTTGGCACTATTATTTTTGCTTTAAGAAACAAATATTAACTTCAGTTCCTCATAGACAACCAAAGCTTTGCTCTTCCCAATTTCCTGGAGGACCTGGTCAGCAACTCCTTGAAGAATTGGATCATCTGTTTAGGTGGTCAGGAGGACCAGCCATGGCCCAGGGACTGGAAGCAGAACCACGATGTTGCCATCTATGGAGGCTGTACTCCATGCCAGGTCCCACTCTGAGTGTATTATTACTCACTGAAACCTCACAGTCTTAGGAGGTAGGCATCACTATTTTTATCATTCCAAGGAAATCAAAGCACAGAAACTTAATATGTTGCCCAAATTATTCAATGTTAGACAACTGGCACTTAAACCCAAGCCATTTGGCTCCAGAGTCCAGAGTTCATGGTCTTCTACCTCAATCTCAACCCCACGACTTTGACCCCCAACTTGAGAGGTAGGTGAAGGTAGTAAACAGTTGAGTGGGAAAACTGAAAAAAAGAGACTTGACCAAAGCCAAACAATGTAGCCGATGAAAAGGGATGTTGAAAAAAAAAAACAACCAATTTCATTTCCCCGTCTCTTGTTTTTGCAATTGTTAAAGTTTCCTCTAGATTCTATTCTCCATTTAGGGTTTCACCTTTTGCTATTCCTTCCTAGAAGAAAACAGAGAGAGTATGATAATCAAGTCCACTGAGAAGAGGATTATGCCTACCCACAGACTCTATCCCAGCAACCCCAGTTACTCTTTGACTATATCTTAGTTGCTCGGGAAAGCAACTAAGGACAGAAAGGCCCAGGCACTAGTTCACTTTTTTTTTTTTTTTTTTTTAAAGTTCAAGCCCTTGCTTTATATTGCTTTCTAGAACCGGCATCCCTTGTCCCTTTTACCCTTTATGGTAAAAAAAAAAAAAAAAAAAAAAAAAAAAAAAGGCTGACTAGATGGTGAGTACAACATAAACTCATGCCATGTTCTTCCATTGGGACTCATACTTAGCAAAAAGATAGGGATGCCTAGAACTTACTGCAGAAGACCAAACCTTACATATAAGTGAGTCTGCCCTTATGGGAAGTAATTCTGTCTTCAACAAGATCCCTGCTATAGACACTATCAAAAAAAGAAAAAAAGTTCTTTCACGGCCTTTGGGCCCTATTGGCTTTTGATTCCAAGCTGCCTGTCACAAGTCCCCACATGACTTCAGACCAAACTGCTTCCTCTCTGGCTCTCATCCTCCCTAGACACCTCACTTTTACCTATTTCTGGGTAGAAATTAAAAGCATTAGTTGTAAGCAATAGAGAGCAATTCTGGTCAGTTTAATCAGGAAAATAATTTATTTAAAGAGCACTAAAGGCCGGGGAGATAGATCAGTAGAATAAGTGTTGCCTGGCAAATGCAAGATCCTGAGTTCAATCCCTGACTACGCAAAATAAATAAATTAAAGAAATAAATAAATAAAATAAAAAATAAAGGGCACTGGGCTGCAGGTCCAAAATAAGGCTGAAAAACAAGATCCACCCAAAAACTGAGACTGGCAAAGGTCAGTCATGTCCCCATCATGGGAAAGCAGTGTGGACCGCGGCTGTAGTCCACGCTGTTGTAGATCCGCGGCAGTGCTGTGAGAATCCTTCACCCTGGATCATTGCCATGCATCTCCCAGCTTTTGACTTCAACTCGGTCTCCACCAAACTGGGGCTTTGTGTGGCATCTTTAGATTCCAAGCCCCAAACAGGCACCCACGGTTGGCTGTATTTGATCCCTGCTAACAGTTTAGCTGTCACAGATAAAGAAGGAGACTATCCACTCACACCCATGGGCTCTTGATGCCCCCTCTCTTTATTATTGCCTTCAAAAGAGAAGACGTGTGAGGAGGCCAAGCATCTGGAAAACACCTTCCTTACTGCAGATTTCACTGATAGAGGACAGTAGTGGATGAAGAAAGGCTGCCCGTGTCCCTCTTGTGGCTTCTCTGTGATATAAATGAACACACTGCATTTTAGCTAAGCTACATTAAGTGTTGTACTTGTCACAGAAGCCAAAAGAATCCTGACTGTTACAGCCATCTACTCAACCGGGATGGCACACCCCACCCAGAGAATATCTGGAGATATCTGTGTAGACTACAGTAGACCTCTTTCACCTACAGTTTTGCTTCCTTCTGTTTCTGTTACCCAAAGTCAACCATAGTCTGAAAATATTTAAGGTAAATACACACTGAGCCCCCATAAAATGTGAAATAAGGAAGGAGGGCAGGGCAGTGGAATAACGGAGGATAAACATGATTACAACGTACTATGCACATGTACAAATCCACCAAAATGATCACAAATTCATTAGACTGTTTACCCAGCATGCATTAATAAAAATGAAAAAAAATTCATAAAAATAGTGAATAGAATATTTCAAAATAAATTCAGAAAATAAACAATTCATGTTTCACATTATGCAACACCCAAGTAGTATGACAAAACCTCATGCTGTCTGTATATTTTACCCAAGATATAAGCCAACCCTTGGTTCAGTGTGTCCACGCTGTATCTGCTACCCGCCCAGCAATGATCTAGAAGCCTTCTAAGCCATCAAGGCTACTGTGGCAGCACCACCAAGCTCGTGTTCAAGTAACCCTTATTTTACTCAAGAAAGCCCACAAGCACAAGAGTAGTGTTACTGGCATTTTCATTACAGCATGTTGTTATAATTGTTCTTTTCATTGTTCTCATCAATCTCTTACTGAACTTAACTGGTAATTCAAATTTCAACATATACATGAATTATAGAAAAAGACAGAGTACATAAAGGTCTTATTAGTATCTCCACTTTGAAGAATCCACTGAAGGATGTGGAACGTTTTCCTTCCACACAAGGGAGCACAGGCATACTTGGTTGCCATTCAGTGAAGACTGAGGTCACCAAGCATCCTAATATGCACAGCAGTTAAACACAGTAAAAACTGCCCTTATAAAGGCCAATAGAGTCACTTGGTAGAAACACAATACACCAACACTGTCCATGACAGATGTCAAGGTCAACCTTGTCAGCTTCCGACTAGGTGGGACATAGCTTCATAACTCTCAGCACATTGTAATGTTATGATGAAGTCATAAAAGTGGGCGAATGTCACATGGCCATCTCTGAGTATAGACCAGCCTTCTTCCCTTTTATTATAGCTAAGGAAAGAGGCTTATAGAACAGGTCACTTACCAAGTGTGACACTGCTTGCTTAGAGGCAGGATTCAGGTTAAAGTCTATTCTCTGGCCTCACAGAAGGTCTCTGCACACCACCCTTCTTGTTCCTCTCACTGAGGCAGGCTTGGAAAGGGAGACTGGCCTCATAGAGCCCGTGCTCCCAGGAACCTTCCTGAGATCTTCCAGGAGCTCCAGGGCTTCATCCAGGGTGCTATGTCTCAGGCTGCCACCTGCAGATCTTGACGCAAAGAGTGAGGGGCTGAGCTTTGTAGAGAGCAGGCTCCAAGCAAAAAGAATAAAGAGTCAGAAAGCTGGAGTCTCGCCCAGGGAGGATGAGGGCTCCGCAGATTTACAAAGTCTTGGCTGCAGTTGCTTTAACCAGATAATCACCCAGGAGCTAATTAGCACCTTCCTTCCAAGCACTGCCCTCTGGGGCAGGAGGATGCTCAGTGGAGAAGAGAAACCCATTAATTACTTTATCAGGAAGCACTGATAAGAAGCTGGAAAAGGTACTGCTCTAAGGCTCTGAGCTAATTAAAGAGCCACAGGGTGAAGGATGTGTCACCCTGGAGGGAGCAGAGCACACTCTTTGATCCTGAGCCTTCAGGTCCCACAGTCCCAGACTGAGAGTGCAGCAGCCCCCAGGGAAGCCTGCAGCACCACCCTTATGTGGACTCAGGGAGTCTGCTGGCTGCTGGGCGGGAGCAGCTGAACTGAGGCACAGAGCAGGCAGTGTACACTCGTGCCTAGGACGCCACCCATGTTGCACTGCTAGGGCTGAGATGGTGTGTACATCTGTCACTGCTAGCTAGAGGCCCAGGATAGAGGTGGAAAAAGGTTCAGAGGACAGAAGCTGCCTAGACAGGGACCATTCAGGTTGCAGGAAGAAGATGCCTAGACCGAAGCCAGTTCTGCAGCTCAAAATCCCATGCTATCTGCACCACTCTCTAGCCTCATTCATCCAGAGGTGCTAG
>NW_004524595.1:1480602-1525586 GCF_000260255.1 Octodon degus | reverse complement strand
GATATCAAGTCCGCATCTTGTACAGCAATTAACCACTAGGAAGAATGTATGCAATGTGTTAATTATTGAAACTGTCCTACCAATTTGGTTTAAAACTGTCTCATTGCTATTTGTTTCTCAATAAAATTATGGAAAGAAAACAATTCCTTTTTTTTCTCTGACCTTTACATTCCCTGTCCATGATCCAGAGCTAGTTACACCTACTTGAATATAGAGAGATATAAGATAACCCATGCTTAGGACAGAGCCCACACGCCACTGCTTTAAGTCTATGATGTGTTGTTTTACAAGCTGTTTTGGACCTGTAGAAATTTTAGTGCCAATATAAAATAACAGAGAAACTCACTGTGAAAATATCTCGGAGGGGCCCCATCTCTGAAAGGAGGGCGGAGGCAGCTCAGCAAACCTCTCTAACCCAACACAATTTGTTGAATGCCCAGAATCCACAGAGCACCAATGAACCTGAAGAAAGCAGGGTGCCTGGAGGGCTGAAGGAGCTCGGGACAAAGGCCACACGTTAGGACAAGCAATGTCCTTTCATTCCACAGAGGATGCTGATATCCCAGTACCTGCGCCCAAGAGGTATTCTGTCAGAGAAGCTAAAGGGAACACACCCAGGCTACTCTTGCCCTCGTCCTGTCCACTGCACACAGGGGGCTGAGGCAGACGTGCTTCCGGACCATACCTGTGACCTGGAGCCACCACTGTGCCAGCCAGCCAGCGGCTCCTCAGACAACAGCGACATTCCCTGTAGACACACTTGTTTCCACCTTCTAGGACAGTGACAGTGCCACAGTAACAGCAGCATCGCTCCCCTAGATACTTACAAAATGAGGCAGGGTGGGCTGCGTGTTCTGAGGAAACAGCCAGAGACAGTGGCAATGAACACTGGAGCCGATGCCTCAGAAAGTGAGCTATTAGGCGAACAAAACCTCCTTCCCGGCTGCGAGGGGGCAGGCAGCAGGCTGCAGCCGGCAGCATCTTTCCCGCGGTGCTTTCCGTCAGGAAGAGGCGTAGCTTGTTCACTGTTTCCCTTTACTGACGGTGCAGAATCACTGGCTTTATCAGCGTTCTGAGAAGTCAGGATTGAGGGGAAAGGCAGGGGCAAGGAGCATTTGTTAGGGATTCGCCCTCCAATAAATTTCTTTCAATTATGATAGAAGCCATTGTACTCCAAGATAGAGGAGGTGTGATCAAAAAATATGGTGCCTGTTTCAATAAAACAATTATCACAGTAAAAGACACATGGCCACTAATCCCCCTCCAAATACTTCCCCAACTTTAAACACACTTACCCATCATTCTGGCCACTGTCGCCGGCAGTTCCACAAGTCCTCTTCCGTGGCTATCTTTAGCTGCGCTTTTGTGGCTGCCCTGACATGCTGAGTTGGTTCAAAACATTTCCGTTTTGTAGTCCTTTTGACTTTGGAAGGAGCCAGAAGCCTCACAGTGTCAGATCTAGTGAACGAGGAAGACGAGGACCAATGGTTTATGGGCCTGCTTTCTGTTGCACGGCACCCTCAGAAGTCATGTTCACCATGTTTTTGATCACATCTGGTAAAGACACTCACAAAAGAGGATTTGCAGAACTGCTTCAGAAAGCGGCAAGAAGGGTGGGACAAGTGTGCTCTATGGCAGGGGGAGTGTTTTGAGGACCGTTAATGGCAATGCATCTTTTCCTGTAATAATTTTTAACTTTCCATGCTATCTTTCAATTACCCCCTGTCTAGCCTCCTGGTTTCACCCTCTTCTCTCTGCCCTCAGGGTTGTTCAAAACCCAGTACTGTCTGACCACCGTGTTCAGCCATGTGTCGCGGCCTTCTAGGTACACTCGGGTCCTGCCTCCTGGTACCCTCAGAATTCACCTCAACTTACAGCTGTGAGTCTGAGGGGAAGCCTGGGGCTTTTGCCCTGCCAGGAGCTGTTGGACAGCCAGGATTCAAGCCCAAGTCCTTCTAAGCCCAAGTCTAGAGCTCCTACCACGCCTTCTCCCCAAAAGCTTTCCAGGCCAATTGAAATCGTGTCCAGCCATCCTAGATACTGCCCAGAAAGGCATGCTAGAAACTCAGGACTACCTAGGACAGAAGAAACGGAAAGACCCGAGTTCTAACATTGTCAGCTCTTAAATCTCTTCATTTTCTCCTCTGTGAAGCAGAGGGCGGAGTTCTGAGCCACTTCCTGCTCTGCCCCTCGGCCTGTGACTGCCTGGGGACTTCTGAAGCAGGAATGCTTGGCTCTGTGTCTCCGCGTGGTGTGCTTGCATATCCACTTGCTCTTAATATCTGCATGCTGCCTGGTCCCCATGAAGACACTTCCGATGCCCTCTCCCTCCAGCTGTTGCTGCCCTTCTGCTCCGGCAGCTGTCCCAGCAGGGCTCTGGGACGTTAAGGAGTCAGGACCCTGGAGGGTGCGCCGCCCCCTGGTGGCTGGAGGATGCTACTGCGAGCGCTTCCTCCAGATCTGCCGCTGCCCAGGGGAGTTCTGGTCCTTTGGATGCAAAGGTGATGAGGCTGTGCTCTCGCTGTTTTCTTGCGGATGTGGAATTATGAGAAACTTGTAGGATTTGTCAAGAATGGAAGTGCGTCACACAGCGAGGTGGAGCCGTAACTCCCGATGGCTGAGGATTGCCAAGAGAGCCAACCACACACTCAGACTCCGAAGGTAACTTCTCCAGAAATATCATCAGCCCCCAAACTCCTCAGCAGAAGCAGAATTGCTGGAAACACACCAGGGTGTGGCTGGGTGGTGGGAACCACTAGAAGAGGCCAAAGGTTCAGGAGTGCAGAAATTCCAGTAGCTCATTAGCAAAAAAAAAAAAAAAAAACGTGCTTGGAGCACATTGACCGATAGCCACAGAATCCAGCCTCGTGGAGTTCAGAGTTATAAGAAGACAAAGCTAGCAGTGAAGAGATACAATGATAAAAAGGTAATCTCACTCTGAGAAAGTTCTAGACAAGTGTCTGAGCTAATTTTCTTGTTGCTGAGACAAAATACTTGGCACCGAAAGTTAGAGGAGAAAAAGGTTTATTTAGTTCAGGTGAAAGTCTCCATCCAGACTCATCTGGCTCCAAGGCAGGGTAGCATAGCCGACAGGCAGCACAGAGGAAAAACAGTGTGTGGCAGGCAGAAGGTAACAAAGTGATAAGAGCTGACCACCGCTCTTTCTGTCCCTTATATCTCCTCCAGGCCACCCAGGGTTGGTGGCACTCACACCCTTAATCTTAGTGCCCTTGAGCCTCTCATTGCACCATGAATAAATCAACAAGGTCACACACTCTATATCCTTCCACCTCTGAAAATCCCCACCCAGGACTGCGTGAGGATTTGGGGGGACGTCGGGATATAAACCATACATACTGGTAAGAAGCCGAGTGGGATGACAGCAAATAAAGCTGTGCTGGGGGAGAGAGGAGGTTTCTATTACAGTAATGGCAGCTAAGAAGGCCCCATTTGGAAGAAGGATCTTGTAGACCTACTGTGAGTCTGCAGTCAAGGAGCTAACTGGGTTACAAGTTGTAGAAGGAGTTTGGGGCAAGGTCAAAGCTAGGTCAGGTCAGCCAACTTTCTGTAAAGAGTCAGAGAGTAATTGCTAGACTTCATGGTCCATAAATCTTTTGTCATGCTTATGTGCTAATAAAACTTTATTTACAAAACAGAAGCAGGCAGCATTTTGCCAATTTCTGCTCTAAAACAATAAATAATGTTTCATGGGTTGGAAAAAACATGAGATAGGAGGACAGGGAGAAGAGGGTCTCATGGTAAGCTGGGGAAGGCAGAGTGAGATTATAAGGCTTTGTATGTAGATGTAGCTCTTATACTGGGTTTTATTTTAAAAGCTACTGCAAGATTTTATAGCAGTAAGAGACAGGAGATGGTTGATACTTGAAAAGATGACACGATAAGAAAAATAACTAGAAGGAGAGGAAGCAGGAAGACCCTTGGAACCTACCACCATCACCATGACTGATGCTGGTAGTCCAGCTTCCTGGTAGTAATAAGGAACAGTAGAAGACTTTGAGGTACAATCTGTTGGCAGGACTCATGCCAGCTGAAAAGGGAGACCTCAAGCATAGGTGCCAGCGGGGCTTCATGGAGACATCCCTGATCACTGCCACCTCATGGACCTCTCTGGTTCTGGAAACCCTGTCCAGCCAACAGGGCTCCTGGTGCTTTGACTTAGTGATACAAATAGAAATATATTATCATTTCAACATGAAGTTGGTGAAAAATGTTTTAAGGAGACACCTTGTTCTTTCATAGCAAGCCCTTAAAGTGGTGCATATTTTGCATTGACAGCATCTCTCAGTTGGGACTAGAAAACTAAAGCTCAATAGCAACATGAAACTAGTGACCACCTTACTGGACAGTGCACGAATAGATTGTACATTTTCTTGTGACAACATAGAAAAAGAAAAAAAAAAAATTGTCATTCCTTGAGCCAGACATAAATATGGAGAACAACTATCTTTTCTGAATAGAGGGAAAAAACTAAGGAATCGGATGAAAGTGTCTTTATTCATCTTAATTCTTTGATAATGCCTGCCATATGTCTGTCATCAACCACCAAAACCCAAAAATGGACATATAGCAAACAAATGTCATAGAAAATGTCTGGGAAATAGATGTTCAGAGCTTGCTGGGCTTTGCCTGTGCTTGTCAGTACTTGAGATTTTTATACTGTACACAAATACAGCTTGGACCATTTTTCTAGCAACCGTGTTCCTAGCTTGTGTGGTGAAAATAAACTTCCAACTGTGTTCCATTTCCATTTCCCGGATGAGTAGCTGAGCCTGGCAGTGGGCCAGGTACCTGGCTAGATCTGGGACCACAGGACCAGACAAAACAGGGGAGTCTCCACGTTGGGGCTTTTCATCTGCTATGGACAAGGCCGGGAACTGTGACCAGGCAACTTGGTGGGAGTATGACGGGGAAGGGTGGGGTGCTGGGACACCATGTGGGAGGGACAAGTGGTCTGAAGTCAGGTTAGGGAGGAAGCGATGGTGACTCAGGACCCGAAAGGTGAATATGAGTCAAGTGAGTGAAGAGTGGTGGGGAGAAGGGGGAGACAGCCTGAGCTAGACAGAAGCAGAGGGCGAGTGAAGAGCATGGTGCGTTCAGAGTACCAGGATTGCTTCACCGTAACTGGCTATAACATGAGATCAGGTACAGCAAGAGGGGGTGCCAGGGAGCTAACACAAAACAAGGAGAAGGACCAGAGTCTTGCCAGATGTGAATGGGGAATTCTCAGAGTGCAGTTCCACCAGCAGGCACATCAAAGTCACCAGAGATGCTGCTCAACAATAGGAATTTCTGGGGCTCTTTCTAGGCCTGGGTGAAATTTGAGAATCTTCATTTTAATCAGTTTCTTTCTTTTTCTTTTTTCTTTTTCTTTTTCTTTTTTTGTATTTTAGGGATGGGTCTACAGGCTGTTCAGGGTCTCACTACTAGACTGGACTCATAGTAATCTGCCTGTTTACAGTCTCCCAAGAGCTGGGATTACAGGCATGCACCACCACGCCCACTCTCAATTGCCTTCTCAGTGCGCCCCGGGGGTGGGGCTGACACAGCATGCCTGGGGAATTAATCATTTTCTTAAATGATTCCTTGATACACCCCCCACCCCCAAAATACTGATAAAAATATTTTTAGAGTCATCGACAAATTTCCTGACCAAAAATAGTACTTAAAAAATAAGTTCCCAGCCAGGCAGGGTGGCACACACTTATAATTCCACACTCAGGAGGCTGAGGCAGGAATATTGCTGCAAGTGTGAGGCCGGCCTGAACTATCAGTCAATCAATTCCCAAGCCATAAAACAACAGTGAGACCACTGGGCAATGTGCGCACTGACTGGATATCCTGAGGAGCTGTTCAATGCTCAAGGTGCTATAAGATAGTACGTTATCGGTGGGGTTTTTCGATTTCAGCTTTTAGGGATGCAGACTGAGGCAGGCACAGGGATGCACTGTGAGGGAGTCGCTTCACCATGACCTGGCAGGAGAAGTGAAGTGTGGGGAGGCAAATAAAACAAAACCAATCAAGAGCTGTCCTGGAAACTGCAGCGGTGGAGCCGGGCCCACTGTCTCCACCACTGTGTTCACTTCCGTCCACTTGAAATCGTCCATGGGGTCTGCCGGGCCTTTATTCACCTCAGAACTTCATGGATCCATTTATTTTGTTCACTCAGTCATTCTGTAAACTTCTGAGCTGCTGCGGACAGTAGCAGCACAAGAGAAGAAGCATCAAGCGGGGGCCTCCTCCGAGCCAGGGCTCAAAGGCAGGGATGGCAGCTCCTTCGGCCCTAAGGCAGAGCTGCTTCTTGCGGTGATGAGAGCAAAGGTTTCTTTTCAGTGACTTCTGTTTTCTTTTATAATGAAAGAAGGAAGATGCTGTGAGGTTGCCAAATCTGAGGACAATAGCACTTCTGGGCATTAACTGTCCTATGGACTAAGGAAAATTACAGGAAAATTTCATAAAGTGGTAGAGGGGAAAACAAATACCAGCTGCAGTTCAGCAGCTCACTGCAGGGTGGTGGAGCTGGAGAAAACCACCCTGCAGCACACACAAAGGCTGGTGTGCTTGGCGCCGCTATTACAGCTTGGGAAAAGGATGCAGGCAAGGGGCATCGTGGGCTGTTTGCTGTACACACACAGCCAGCGCCAAGAAAGCCACATGGGAAGGTTATAAGGCACATAAAAGTGGGCTGGGTGCATCCTCACAGCATTCCTCAAGGCAGTGGAAAGACTGTCATGCGCCACCCTCTGGCCCTGGGCAGAGGCCAGGGGTCAGATGGCTGGGCTGAGTCCCCCTGTCGCCACCTCCGTCTCTGTCCAGCTCCACAGTGAGCCTGTCTCCATCCCCCACCCCTCCCAAGCCTGAGTGATCAGAGGAAGGGAGGAAAACAATGGCAAAGCAGAGTCACAGACCTGCTGCTGACGGGGATTTTGCTCGGATGTTGAGCTTACCTGGAATGCCCCGGTGTTATTTTGGGAAGACAGACATCCTATGGAAACAATAGAGTGGAAAAGAAAACAGCTAAAGCAAATGCTAGAGCCTGGTTGTTGCCAAACCAGCCCCACACGGCCAGGGCAGGCCCTGCATACCCCAGGCAGGCAATTGCGGGGCTACGGTCGGGTGTGTCCTGTTTATTAGCAAGGGACATGCAAGATGTAGGAAAAGCAAGGGTTCCGGTGAAGTCCCCATCAAGTTGGTGACTGGACAGAGAGATTCCAGGACTCTGCACCTCGCCGCCTGGGGACAGTCTGTGTGGGCGGGGAAATACAAGAGACCTTGGCCTGTGTTGAAGGCTGGCCTTCACCAGCTGTCTGCTGAGTGACCGCAGGCAAGTCGCTTACCTTCTGGGAGAAGACAGATGCCGAGCCAAAGGCACGACAGGTTGGTGGCTAGGAGAGTGCTGACAGATTTCTGCATGCGCATCGCTCTGAGAGGCTAGTTAATGTTACTCCAACTTCATTCTGTTCTTACATTTCATAGTTCTCAAAGGAACGAGGAAGCTGCACATACTCCACAGATAGCTTCTCTAGGATCCAAGAAAGGAGCATGTCCATGTTATTCTCTTTTTCACTGATATCAAGAGAAACTCCTTTCAGATGTGGGTCTGAGTATGTGCCTGTCTGAGTAACCACACACAGTTGTCATCTAAATATAGGGCATTGGTGTATATTTCAGGTGTTTATTTCAGTTAAAAATTTTTCAGCTACTGGCTAATGTGACAGTCTTCTCATCCATGGCCTAGAAGCTAGCAAGTAAAAGGGAAAAGCAAATTTTTACAGGATTGGTAAATGGGTAAAAGATATGTGTTGATTGTGAACAGTGGAGTACTACTCAGCCATAAAGAAGGAGAAACTTAAGTCACTTGTAGGAAAATGGATGCACTTGAAGATCATAATACTAAATGAAATAAATCAAGTGGTTTCTCTTATATGAAAAACTTAATATATAAATAAAGTATAAAGTAAAAGACAGGTAATAGGATAAAAGAGAGAAGGTTATAGTAATGCAGGATGAACAATGTACTTAAAATTGTACCTTATGTGCTTTATGGTTTCTGACCTATTAGTCTGGTGTTCACTCTGCATCTATTATAATTAGATTTATAAACTCTTACAAGATGAATAAATGAATCTGATGCTGCTTGCTGTGATGGCAAAATAAAAGGGGGTGGGTGGGAAAGAACTGAAATGTGCCCACGTGCCGATTCCCCACGATGAATGTAATCATCATGTGCTGTAAACATGCACTAACAAAAGTTAAAGATATCAAAAGGTTGGGAGCTAAAGTGGAAAAGAGGGACGATGGTAAGTGTTGGTGCACATGGAGCACATGGAAAAACTGACTGTAAAATAATGCCAAAGCCACCTTGGGAAAGGATTTGACAGTCCCTTAAAACACTTACTATGGAATATTAATCTTGGAGTAGCCATGACCCAGTATTGTAGTTGTTCTTCTCGTTGCTGAGGCAAAGTACCTGATACCCCAAGTTCAAGGAGGGAAGGTTTAGTTAGCTCCCAGTCTGTAGAAGTTTCAGGCCACAGACAGCTGGCCCCCAGGCAGGAGAGGAGAGGGGCAGGGCAGAGAGAAAGAGCCCATGACAGGGCAGACCAGCAGCAGCAAGCAGTGAGCCTCATTTCCTCTTTTATTCCCATCCAGGCTACAAGCCTTTGGGGTGGTCCTACCTACACCCATCGTCCTACCCAGTATCCATACCCAGAGCTACACTAAACCAGTCCGTGGGCTCATTCGCTTAGCACACACCCTTAACCCATATTCATACATCTTAAATCCATCCACCTTCAAAAACTACCACTTAGGAGCATGTGATGTCTTGGGGAGACATCCAGATACAAGACAGAACACCCAGTAACTCCATCCTTAGGTATCCCCACCCAAGAAAACCCAAAATGTACAATCACACCAAAATTCCAATGTACCTGTGGCAACAATGTCCACATTAGCCACAAATGTGTGTGAACAGTGTAAATTTCCATCAGTTGATAAAGGGATAAGCAAAAGTGTACAAGGGAACATTATTAAAAAAAAATGAAGCATCACTTCAACACAAGGGACACTTGAAAAACATTAGGCCAAGTACAGGCAGTCAAACACGAAAGGCCACATACTGTGTGATTCTGTTTATACAAGAGGTTCAACTTAAATGATCCATAGAGAGAAAAAGTAGGTGAGTGACTGCCAGGGGCTTGGGGAAGAGGAAGAGGGGAATGAATGGCGATGGGTAAGGGTTTCCTTCTGCAGAGATGAAAATGCCTGGAATGAGTGGCGAGTGTAACACAGCTCTATGAATAGTTTAAAGACCTACTACATGGTATGCTTTAATGGAATGAATTTTAGGGCAGGTAAGCAGTATGTCAACTAAGCTGCTGCTATTAGGCAGGGATGCAGCAGTTGGGAGCTCTCCAAGGCTACGATTTAAAAGGTAATAGACTTTGTCTTAAAAGAACAGAGACCAAGTGAGGATGGCATGGACTGGTGAGAGCAAGATATTGTAGGAAGTCATCACTGAAAAGAAAGCTTACAGACTGAAGGAGAATTTGTTTGGGAGAAATAATCTGGAAAAGAACAAGAAGTAAAGTCTCATGGGCCAGCCAGATAGCTCAGCAGACTAAAGTGTCTGCTTAGGCAGATGCAGAGACCAGGGTTTGATCTTCGGCATGCTCTGCTGGGCCCTGCCCCGAAGGTGCACTGAGCCTGCAACAGGGATAATCCTAACGCTTGGGAGGCTGAAAATAGGAGGATCACTACAAGTCTGATCTACGCAGTGAGACCCTGTAGATCCTGTGCTAAATATGACAACGACGACAAAGAGGAGGAGGAGGAGGAGGAGGAGGAGGAAGAGAATTTTTTTTGTGAAGTCTACTGGGGGAAGAGTTCTACCAGTTGGCCAGACTGAAAAGGGAGACCATCCCTGTAAGAGCTCTGTGCCCTTGGGCTGTGGCTGCACCCACCCTGAGGCCTTCCCGGGATCCCACCATGTTACATAACATGGCATCCTGATTCCATACAGTCTCTTCAAGACCTATGTCACTTATGAGGGGTCTGTGGAGACTCTGTCCAGTGGTGCGCTGCAGTTGCACTGTGGGAGTCGGCAGTTCTGTGAGACATGGGGGCCCGCGCCTCCTGGCCCTCTGCACATTCTTCTGAGGCCGAATTCAACATTTCCTTCAACATCCTGATTAGCGCTCTCGCTTGTCCAAGCTTCCCTTGAGGCTCCCTGTACGAGCTTCAGGTATCCTGGAGAGTTCACAACTCTTCCAACAGAATTTATTTCCAATAAATTATCCTAGCTTTTTAAAATGCTTTTTGTTATCTGCTAGAAAGCCATGTAAAGGCTATAAATTAAAATGAAAGTATGTCACCCAACTAGTGAGGCAAAAACACCAGGGGCACAGTAATTATCGTCTGACCCACAACTGTGCATACATATGAAAATAGAAAGTTTGAAGTGAATTCAGAGCTTGGCTTTAAAAACTTTATGTTACTTAACAAGTGAGCAGCTATGTACGTTGGTTTTTTTTCTGTTGCTTTTTGTGTATTTATCAGTGCATCAAAGGTTGGAACACAAATGTAGGCTAACAAGGCTAAGCAGAATAATACACCAGCACACACATACATATACAACACAACTGGCCCAGATCTGACTTCACATGTTCTTTGATTGACTTCAGAGATTGTTCCCATTTTCATGAGGTTTCTGTTGTGAGTATATTTTCATTTTTAATTAGCCCATGCTATCCAGTGAGTTTCTGATCCGCATATGCCCTTATCATCTGAACCGTCCCTGCTGCGTGGCTCTACCCCACGCATGGTGCGCCCCCTTCCTGCGTGCCCCACCAGGCACTGACACTAGAGTGTTGATGTAACTAATATGTACACCTGGGTAGAAATGGGAAAAGAGGTGACGATGGAGCAGAGGACAGTGAGCGAGCATCCTCCTCTGTCCTGCTTCTCCTTCATCAGTCCTGCCCAGGAACCTACCAGCCAGCCGTTCCAGCCTCACAGTTCTGCCTACTGCCACTGCTGACAGTGTCTGCCCTCCCTCCTGTTCTCCCTACCCCTCTTCCAGACTCTGCCATCCTTCAAGGGAAGGCACCAGGACGCTGCTTCCCTTATGAACTTCCCAATGTCCCTCACAAATTCTTCTCCCTCTGATATGTGGAGTGGTTAAGCCTGCTGGGCTCCAACCTCCTCCGTTCTCCCAGCACAAGTGCACAAGCTATGCTGGTTAGGAAAAGTGAGAGGAGCGTTGCTTTCCAGAACCAAATGGACTGTAGATTTCCAGAGCTGTGCTAGCTACAGACAGCTGGTGCAAGCGTCAGCATCCTCCCTTTCCCTGCAACCCCTGTCCTCCCCGACATGGGAGTCAGACAGTGAATACACCCATGTGACTGGGCGTGGGCCACTGTTGGCACCTTGGCCAGTCTTAAGTTCCTGTCATAGAGGACTTCTCTCTGACCTAGCTGAGAACTAAGTCTTGCCTTGGACTATTAATTTCCTGACATTGCTATAAAAAATTGTCATAAGTGGGTGGCTTAAGACAATAGGAATTTATCCTCTTATAGTCCTGGGAGCTGGAAGTCTAAGGTCAAGAAGTCAGCAGGGCCACACTCATTCCGAGGCTTTTTTCTCTTCCTGTTCCTGGTGGCTCCAGACATTTGCTGGCACATGGTGACCCCATTCTCCAACTCTGTCTTCTATGTCTTTCGTGTGTGTGTGTGTGTGTGTGTGTGTGTGTGTGTGTGTGTGAAATTTTCTTCTTGTTCATGAGACATCAGTCATTAGACTTACAGTCCACCTGTGGGATCCTTAGGGTGGGAGTCATCTTGGATTCCTCACTTAATTACATCGGCAGAGCGCCTATTCCCAGATGAGGTCACATTCATAGGTATCAGGAATTGGCACTTGGACATACTTTGGGAGAAGACACACCTGGCCAGGGTTCCTTTAAAATTATGGCCAGTTGGCTTTGTGGCTTAGAAAATGCTAGAGAAGAAGTCTGCAAAGGAAAGCAGAGGGGAGGACTATAGGGTCATGCTCGAGGCAGTGGAAGAATGGCATGCAGCGGGAAGCAGGGAAGGCTGCAGCGTAGGTGCTCGCAGCCACCCTGCCTCGCATCCCCCACCCTCAGCTCTTTGGGCATCCAGACTCCTCCAGACGGAGAGGAGGAGCCACCTTCTTCTGAAACACCCAGTCAAACAGAGCACCTGAGCCCATTCAATGGTCCTTCCTTTAGCCTGCAGTAGGTTCTTCCTTTACCCTCCAGGAAGGGAGGGAATGGGGAAAGGGCAGGAGCCAGAAGCTTGCGAAGCCTTTCTAGTACTGCTAGGCAGACTCAAGGAAATGGACATATATCAGATTCCAAAGGAGGAGGAAGATGATTATGGCTAATGGACATCCCATGGCCAGGCTGCTGGACTTGGATCCTAGCACTACCTGCTGGCTGCTGTACAGCCTTGAGCAGCGGAGGGGACTTCACTCCTTGGGGAGTAGTGGAAGGGCCCACCTCACACAGCTGCAAGTTGTGAATGAAATATATATATATATATATATATATATATATATATATATATATCATAACACACTGGGGCTGGGGAGATAGCTGGGCGGTCTGAGCACCTGCCTGGCAAGTGCAGGGACCCAGGTTCCATCCCCAGTACCACATGCTGTGCCAGCCCCAGAATCATGCCAGCCACTGAAACCAGGTGTAGAGGTGCACACCTGTAATCCCAGCACTGGGGAGGCTGAGACAGGAGCATCACGAGTCTGAGCTGCATAGCGAGACCCTGTATCAAATACATAAATAAAAGATTAAAATAAGAAGAAAAAAAAAACACTGCCAGGCACAGAGTAGATGATAAATAAATAGCAGCTGCTAGGATTAAGGGGGAAAAAATCATCAGCATGGTGATGATGATGATGATGATGATGATGATGATGAAGAAGAAGAAGAAGAAAAAGAAGAAGAAGAAGAAGAAGAAGAAGAAGAAGAAGAAGAAGAAGAAGAAGAAGAAGAAGAAGAAGAAGAAGAAGAAAAAGAAGAAGAAGAAAAAAAAAGAGAGAGAGAGAGACGCTGGCTGCTTTGGTCAGTGAGCCACTCCCAGAAATACAGGTTAATGAGAGGTCGGTGTTCAAGACCTAGCAGCTGCGCAGGCATAGAAAGCTGGCTGCAGAGCGCTGCTCTCCTGTCTAGAGGCTGGTGTCCCAGCCAAAAGATAAACAGAATGGGCTCTGAGCTGCACATTGTTCTCCAGTGGGCCTGGCCTGGACCCAGCTAGGACGAGCATTTCCTTTCCAGCATTCCAAGAGGCGACAGTGCCGAAAGATAATTAAAACTCGGCAGCAACCGAGAAAATGGTACTAAGCCCTCCTGAGTGTGGAGCTGATGGGGCAACCTGGATTAATAATGAAAGACACCCACATCTGCACGGCATGGACAAGTGTCAAGACGCTGTCAGCTTTGAATGGTGCTTGTCTGTCTGATTTGTTGGTGACAGGCATCAGAGAGGCTCTCCAAAGTCATTTTTGGGAGTCTGCTTGACAAACAGCTTGAACTCCACCTTACTTTACCCTGCGATCCCACAGAAACTCGCAGAAAATCCTTGTTTGAGTGGTCACTCACAGAGGCCTGTGCACGGGTCAGATCTTACTTCTCATCCATCACTAGAAAACTGGAGAGGCAGAGAATGAAGCATGTGACAGAGTGTGGCAAGGAGCTAGGCCAGGGCCTCCCAGATGTATGTGGCGGCGGCTCAGCCCACCATTCTGTGCCACATGCCAGCCAGTCCCTACAGCCAGGAAGACGGTGACTTCCAAGTCAGTCAGAGGTACAGACAGGGAATGCCATTGATTTCTCTCTCTGAGATCTCTAAGGACAAGACTGCCAAAGAAGGCAAAGGCCACTGTGCCGACCCACACCAGGGTCTCAGAGCAGCCAACCGAGTGCCAAGATGAAGGTTTCATTCTCATCTCCCTTCTAAATGTCTTTCTTGTGAGCTGCTTCCTCTCCCAAGGGGCACTACACCTTACACTGCAGTCATGGTGGGCCTGCCAGCAAGCTGTTCTGGTGTTGGCTTAGGCTCTCTTCTCCTTCCCTGCTGCCATTCACAAGGGCAGAGCAGAAGCTGCCAACTGTACACAGAGGGGCACTCTCTCTAGAGACATGTGATTGATCCAAGTTGTGCGTGTTGACTCAAGACTAGAGTTATATTTATTTTCTCGCCTGATGTTCCAGTAACAACTCTTACTTGGAACTTTGGGGCCCTCAGATTGGGAGCAGAGAAAGCCTATAGTGACAAGTCAAATCATCCTTATCTCTGATCCCAACTCTATTCCTACCTTGCCCTGAAATTGCTGAATAAGGATAGCAATGCCTACCACACTGTCTACACTTTGAGAGGCTTGCCCGATGTAACAGATACTAGGAGCCAAGTGTAGAGGTAAACAGCAAGTGGTGATCCTCTCTCTTTTTCTCTCTCTCCCTTCCTTACTTCCCAAGAACTGGCAAGATCAGAGCAATCAGAGCAATGTGGTCCCAACCCACTGTCTAAATACTTTAATTGCAATTAAGCTGGGAGTTTAATTTAGCCTAAATATAGGTCTTTCCAGCTCACAATGGATATTTTAACCATGGTAACATACTTAAAGGTTTTAATATAATTCAGTTGAAGAAACACAGAGGAATGGCAGTGTGAACAGTGAATTATATGCTCAAGTAGCTACATGTGATACACACATTTGAGGGCTACTTGCTGTGCCTACGACCAGCATAGTGTGGTGTGGTCACACTAGCCCTTCCACGTGGGGCAAGAGCAGGAGTGCCTACATTAACCAAGCTTCTGTCTGAGTGGGTTGTGCTAGTACTATGGGCTGCTAGTAGGGCTTTGTGTGATCTTCAGAGAGTTCATGATCTCTTCCATCCTCTCATCTCCTCGAAGCAGAAGCAATTGCTGCAGTATGCTAGAGAGGTTATGGAAAGTCACACAGAGATAGCAGGGCCTTTGAATGGAGAAGAAGGGGATTTGGGGTCAACAGTCAACAATTCAAGCAAAGGTCGACCCAGCCAAAGCGGTGGTGTCGGCCCCCAGATGGAACCAGGCCACAACTCTCGTTCTTACTAGTGGTGGTAACTGGGAAACTTTTGCTCCTATCACAGGCTGAGTCTTATAAGGCAGGTTTTATTTTGCGTAGCCTTACTTGATCTTCAAGAAATCCTACAGAGCTGATCTACAGGCATGACTAATACATCAACTTCATTGATGAGAAAGGCAGGGAAGGCACCACCGAAGGTCACACTGCTGGCAGGTGGCAGAGCCAGGGCTCTACCTCGGGTCTCTATGCTTCCTGAGTCACTGAGTTACCATTTCTACACTATGTCCAATTCTGAAGTAGAAAACAGCCGTAACAGTCAGCCCTTTGTGACTCCGGGTGTGGCCCCTGGTCCAACCTGGTCACATCACTTTCAAGCTTCAGGATATCCCAAATCTCAGGCTTACTGAGTTGGAATCCACTTGTCACCCTGTGTGCACCTTCAGAGCTCGAGTGTCCCACTCTGGACTAGTCCACCATTCCATCTTTCTCTCTCCAAGCCCTAGAGCTCCAGTGGACACCAAGAGAACATCATGTGTACTGTCATGTGACTTTAGGGGAGCATGAGACGAGCAAAACCAGACTGGCTTCTTAACGGAGCTCTCAGGGCCTTTAATAAGCAGATGTATATATTAAGACGTGCTCACTGGGGATGGCATTCACAGTATTCCGCAAATGTGTTTGAGCTTTGAGATACCTTTTTTATATTGTGAGAAGTTTGCAAAATGAGTATACTAAGTAATTCACCTTTAAAAATGATTGATTTAAATCAAATGCCTTGTAACACAGCCCTATAAGCAAAGTCCAGAGAAGGTATCAATTTGTATAAAGTGGC
This sequence comes from Octodon degus, assembly GCF_000260255.1. Taxonomy (NCBI): domain Eukaryota; kingdom Metazoa; phylum Chordata; class Mammalia; order Rodentia; family Octodontidae; genus Octodon; species Octodon degus. Next base: position 1,509,631 of record NW_004524595.1, on the reverse strand, counting down.
AGCCACCTCGTGGCCACACTGCCTGTTAAACGTCCATACTCCAATGTTCAGTGTTCTTTCCAAGGTATCCAGTTGCTGTCCTGAAATCTGACTCCTCCCCAACCCACTCACTTCCCCCCCCACACTCTTCCCTCCAGCTGTTGTAAATTAGGTCACAGGCACAGAAGTAACTGTGCTCCTCCCTCAAGCCTAACAGAAAGTAGGTGGGGTCCAGCAGGTGTATGTGAGCAATCTCGAAGGCAAAATCCCTGCTGGAGATCACAGAGCTAACTGGAAGAAGACAAAGTGGGGAACAGACCCCCCTCTCCTTCTGCTGTTGGGACACCCCCTAGCCTGGACAGCTATGTCATTCAGAGCTGGCCAGAGATTTGAAACCCAAGGAAAGGGCAGGGTTTTGGTCAGAAAGCTCAATTGTAGGGTTACAAGAGTCTCAGCCCAACCTTTGGGGAAAAATAGTGAGGGTCAGGATAGTTCTTCTGGATCATCCAGGAGGGGACAAGATTGAAAAGGTGCCTACCACCTTCCCAAGGCTTGAAGATGCTAACAGACACTGTGGCACTCTGAACAAGTTCTTTAACGTCTGCTGGAAAGAGAGCAGTTGAATATTGGGTAAGTAGCCCCACTTCGCTGTGCATAGACAGCTCTGCACCTGGGCATCCCAGGAACCTCTGGGGAGAATCTGTAGGTCATGGAGGCTGCACACTCCCCAGCCCCGGATGGGCTCACCTGCCCAGGTGCTTCTGCCTCCCCCTGGTTTCTATCTAGATATTGAGCTCTTCGCCTTCTCAGGGTGACCCTGGCACACAAGCCTCATAGGCACTCAGTAGATAGAAATTATGCCCTGTGCCATAGTCACTGGAGGAGAAAGTCCTCTAGGAGAGGCCTGAGAAGGACAGAGCAAGGGCCCTCTGAAGAGCCAAGCATGGTGCTTGACCCTTTGGACATTTTATCTGACTTTGGTCTCCCGATAGATTGGTGAAAAACTACCATCTTCATTCTCAGTTTGCAAGCTGGGAAGCAAAGGTAGTAGAGAGTTCAAGTCCTTTGTCAGCTGAGGTTCTGGGATGTGAGCCCACTAGTTCTAACACTGTCTTAGGAGGAGGCCACTGTAGTGTGGGTAGCCAGACCTAGGGAGAGAAAGTAGAGCAAGGGCAAGGCATCTCCCTGCTCTCAGAAGCCAGAGGGCAGCACAGCAGTCTGGCCTTGTTTGGACCCTTAGGATATATCCAATCCATAGCAGGGCACAGAGCCATACAGGGTGAATCCCCAAACCAGGTCCTAGAATAGTGAAATCTGAAGCCCCAGGAGGAGTCCCAGGGTGAGTTTGTTTAAATTTCCTGAGTGATTCCAGACCACAGCCAAGGCCAAGAACAAAAATCCTTGCTTTATGAGGATATCAGCCCCAGAGAGCTGAGGCAGCTTTCCCCTGTTTTCAACACCAGGATCTTCTAATTCTCCATCAGCTGGAAGTAGGCATCAAAACTTCTCTGTAACCAGAATCACTCAGCCTCATGACCAAAGTCTTAAGTGGATTTAAAATGTCTGATGGTTTGCGTTCAACAACCCTCAGCCCCTCCCTCCGTTTCCTGCTCCCTTTTAGACAATAAAGAAGGAGTCAGTGTGGGCGGGCATGAGACCCTGACCATCCATGAGTCTTATGAGCAGCCCAGTACTTGGGGTCCCCGGAGGTGTGATCCATCCACACAGCGCTGTGAAGGGTGCGTGTGAGGTGGAAAAGTCCCAACACATCTCCTGTTCTCACACAATTCAATACAGTGCTCCAACAATACAGTGCTCCAGACCCCAGGCATGTGGGGCTGTTTCTTCATGCACCAAGCAAGCAATTTTCAGAGGACACCACCTCTGTATGCTCTATGATTTTACTCAACTCTGACTTCACCTACCTGGAGGAAATGCCAGATCTCACAGGCTGAGGACAAAGTCCCACAAGACTGCCCTCCTCCTTCCGATGCCAGCTGTAAATAGTAGGTTTTCACCTGTGCTCATGGCCAACTGACTAGAAACCAAAGTTCCTACAATCACTTCTAGGGGTCAAATTAATTTACTATAGAAGTTCATAGAACCCTGGAAAATGCTTTATGTTTACACATTTATTATGACAGATTTACAAAGGATATGTAGGAACAGCCAAACAGAAGAAATACCCAGAACATGCGAAAGGGCATGGACTCCTGCACCCTCTGGGGTGTGCTGGTTATAGGCACCTGCATTCATTCTCCAAACCTAGTCCTTTGGGTAGTGAAGGAAGCTTCAATGCATAGACATGATTGATTAAGTCATTGGCCATCGAGATGGATTCAAACTTTGTCCCCAACCATCCCTAGAGCTGAGGTTGGGTGATGACACTGGAAATGCCACCAGCTAATTGTGGGGTTGGTTCCCTTGGAAACCAACCTCCAACCTGAGGCTGTCCAGACACCCACTAGGAATGACATCATTTGAGCAAAAGATGCTCCAATCACCCAGGAAATTCCAAGAGATTTAGAAGCTCTGTGTCAGACATTCCTATCACTCAGGAAATTACAGAGGCCTTCGAAGCTCTGTGCCCTAAAGCATTATGCATTTCAAATAGCTAAAAGAAAGGCTTTTGAAGGTTCTCAATAGAAAGGAATGATAAATACACGAGTCAATGGATAAGCTAACTACCTTGATTCAATCAATATATGATACATACAGGTACTTGAAACATCCAATTGTATCCCACACATCTATTACTTATAGATTGTCCAAAAAGACAAATAGCAGTAGGTTCTCCTAGCACAAGAGTTTTTAGGAGGGTGTTTAAATGGTTTTAGAAGCTTCATGTCTGAAACCAGGGCGCACAAACCAAACATATTTCTTGGTACGTTCAAGTATCACTAGGTCCACGTGCCTCATGCAAGGTGCCCCGTGGGCCACAGCCCAGACATGCCTGGGTGACATGGATAAAGGTAAGATTAGTGCCTCTCAACTGGGGAGGCCGGCCAGAGCTGGAGGCAGTGTTCCCCGGGAGTCACCTCTGGGTGACATTAGTTACTTCCTCTTTCAAATGGACTTTGAGGAAGGAATAAGTCATTTGGAGAAAGGTTTTTAAATTGTTTTCTATGTCCAGTGATAGCTTCCTTAGTTTAGAAAACACGCTTCACCTGCCCACCCAGAAGCCTGTGGGGCTGCTCAACTCCGCCACCCCTACTATTGCTTTTCCATCTAGACTTAGCTGACACTAAATCAATGGTGGCTGGAGCTTCATCGTGAAGAAACTTGGTAGAGTGCTCTCCAGCCACGGGTAGCAGACAGGCAAGCTCAAACACGCCTTCTTCCTGCACATGTCTTTCCTATATAAATGAATGATTGGTTAAATCATAGTATAAATGTCTTAAACTATTACCAGTGTTTATTTCCAGCAGGGTGGAAGGATGCAGACTTTCACTTTCTTAGTTATCTGTTACTTTGTATTTACTGTTTTTCATAACAATCATTGTACTACTTTTGTCATGAAAAGTAATGAATTTTAGAATGCCGTGGAAATATTTACAGAATACTACTTACCTCTGCTTTCGAAGGGACTATGAGGAAGGAATAAGTCATTCCGAGAAGGATTTTTGAAATTATTTCCTGAGTCCGGTGACAGCTTTCTTAGTTCTGGGGACATGCCTCACTTGTCCAACCCCCAGGACTGCTTTCCCAGCTGAGCACCCCTGCCTTCCTCTCGCCCTCCCCATGCCCAAGTGTACGGGCAGGTGTAGTCACATCAGAGGCTCACCTGCTTCTTCCTGCCTCCTCACCAGGAGGTAGACACCTGCCACTACTTTGTAGGATTAATTTCCACTTTACCAAGTAAGTTCTAGTGCAGGAGAGGGCAGCAACTCCAAAATGTGATCAGGCTGCAGAAACCTTTTTTTGCTTGGTAGCAGAAAGTGGTCTCAGCCCAGGTTGCCTTGATTGGATAGAATGAGAAGACAGCCTCAGAGAGCTCATGAAGACAAGAAAACTTGGAAAAGAAACCACAGGTGACCCGGATGCACAGGGTCACGTCCACAGGGCAGCCTCTCAGAATCTGGAGATGTGCACCTGCCTCAGTCTGCAGGCTCCAAGCGTGAGTAGCCCTCCAGGGTTTAAAAGGCACAAAACATCATCCCTACATGAGACTACTACTCCAGTACATATTCACTGAACTCAGCACACTCCCCTGCTGATGGAAAAGCCAGCCAGGGGCCTTAATGGAAGACTATTTCTCAGAATCTAGCTGGATACTTCTAACCTGACACCATGCCATCTTCTTTTACAGACTCTATATGCCTCCCCATGTGTTTGAGTTATAAACACCCCAAGATCTGTCTGGACCAGTTCCCTAGCTCCTGCTTCATTTGCTTCCAAAACTTACTTGTTCTCTGCCCATGCAGCTTCAGGCCCTTGATGCCACCTATCGCTTCACCTGTGAGGGAAACCCAATTACTCCATCAAAACAAGATGCCTGGAACACCTGGGTTGGACCAAAGTCCACCAGAATTTGGGGAGTGCTTTTCATCATTTAATGGTCAAAAGGACTTGAGGGCCTGCTGTTGACTGGAAAAGGCATCACCTTTCCCATGGAACTAAGCACAAAGGACCTTGGAACTCGTGGTTACAGGAATCTGAACTATGAAGTCACTGGCCAGGGACAAGGCCTGGGTCAGAGATGGATGAAGTGTTTCTCTGGCAGGGAACCTGGCCTCCATGTGCCTGGGAAGTGGCAGGGCTTAGCTCCTGAGTAGGATCACTGGTGCTGACAGAAGGGGGCCAGGGCTCCAGAGCCACTTGCTGCACAGGAGTTGATGGTCCTGGAGCAAGAGGAGCCCCTCCCGGGGGGAGTGGGGCTGCCAATCACAGACACCCACAGGTTGGCCACTCAGAGGACTCCAGTGGTGTCTGAGCCATCACAGGCACCTATTGTGATTATCAGCTCAAACTGAGTGCTTCTGGAGTGTGGACAGAGGGTGGAGGGAGATAAGCTGCCCTGGGCTTTGGGCCAGGCAGCTCAGAGCCCAGAGGAGCCTGGGAGTCCTGGGGTATGGTGCATCCACCTGCTAGCAATCTTACCCCATGGGGTTGAGTTTTGGGATCCAAAAGATGTGTCCACTTGTGGCTAACTACCTGGCTGTAGGCAGATCGCTGGCCTTTTGAGCTTCAATATTTTCACCTGTAAAATGGAACATTCCTACATACTGTACCCATTTCACAGAGTCTTTTGGACTTCAAATAGATCATCACATAAAATATCTAAACAACCATACCTATCTAGGGTGCATGGTGAACCCTAAGTACTGTGTCTCTTCCTTTTTTGTTTCCTTCCTTTAGGCTGCATGCTCCTTCTCTAAGATAACAGGAAACTACCCAGGCTCCACCATTCTCCCCAGAGACTGGAAGACAACTAGTCCCTTTCAGTTCCCTAGAAGCAGATGGTACTGGGTGTAGTTGGGAGGAGCAGGCTATGGGCTGGGACCAACAAGGAAAAGAGGGAAGAGAGAGGAGAGAGGTTCAAGATGTTCTTCCTTTGGGAGTTCGCTGCTCCAGCCAAATCACGTCTTTAAATATTGCTGACATGCTCAAGTCAAATGGTCTGGCTCAGGCTTCAAATTTTTGTTCTGTTTTTAAATCCAAGATTAATTAATGTATCTCCATTAGCCTGTCAGCTCAGTCCTTTCTGCCTTTGAAGTTTCAGCTCTGAGCTAGCCCAGGTTTGCCAAGGTCAAGTTGCAATTTCCTTGGCCCCAGCAGTGCAGCCTTGGGAGGAAGTTGAAGTCTGCAGGAGGCCAGGTGTGGAGGGTTTCTCCAGCAGAAAGGAGCCTGCTAAGCACACCTTCCTGTGGCCCTCATAAACTGGGCTCTCCTCCATGTGCATGGTGGGTGTGCACACACTCACACCCACAGCATGTGCTTGGGTGCTGTGCGTCTGCAGTAGTCTCACGGGCTTCACACGCAAATCTATCTGCAGTGGAGACTACGAGAATAAAGTGAGCTGGAGAGAAGAGGCAATTATTCCAGTTCTTCAGGTTTTCAGCTATTTCCGCCTAAAATAACAGATAATTGAGGTCCATTCTGCTTGAGCTACCCAAATAATTACCTTAAATTTTCCATTGCACTTGTGTGTATAAGCATAGCATTAATATTGCCCAGGTCAAAGGATGGATATTAAATAAGCCACATAGAGACAGAGCTCCTTGCCCAGAAGGGGCACATCTCATCATAAACTCAACAATATTATTTAAGCAACAAATAATTGTAGTGTTAAATGTGAAGGACCCAATGATGACTAAGCAAACACCGTGTTTGCCCAAGTGAAGCATTTATTTGGATACAGGAAAAAGATGAAGTAAACAAATGCAATGGTGAGAAATTATAGAAAAGACCGGAATGAGTCAAAACTCTTTTCTTTGCTCTTTTTATTTAACTTTTCTTTTTTTGGGAAGGGTCTACAGGGTGTTCAGGGCCTCACTACTAGATGGGACTCGTAGTGATCTGCCTATTCACTGCCTCTGAAGAGCTGGGATTACAGGTGTGCTCTGCCACACAGAGTCTCAATTGTCTGCTCAGCATGTCCTGGGGACGGGGCCGGCACAGCAGGCCTGGGAATCGAACCCCTGGCCCCTGGACCTGCTTGCAGGTGCTTTAATCTGCTGAGCTATTTGGCTGACCCTTTCTCTGCTTTTGATAAGCAGTTTTCGGTCATTGTACACAACAGTAATTAACCCCAGTGAGTGGAGTCTGTCCATCTGTGGTTGTTTCCTGCCCCTTCATGCCTTGTTGCTTGTCTAAGCACAGCCACCAGCCCCCACCCAGATCAACAGCTTCCTTCTTCTGGGAAAATCATGGGCTCTAGCCTGAGAAGCCCTGAGCCTGTAGCCTTCCATATTTGAATGACCATGAGCAGCAAGTCATATTAGTTTCATTTTCCCGATCTGTAAAATGGGCATTCTATCTGTTCTGGGGGTTCTTCTGAGGACCAAGGAAAATGTGGGTGAAAATATTCCACAAACAATAAAAGGCCAAATGAAGAAGGTAGTGCTGATAAAGTTTCTCTGCAAAGAAATTTAGTAAATCTGAGGAGAATCCCTCTCTCCTCATTTAAAAGGTGGGGGAAAAGAAGGGTATGAGAAAGAAAGATGGAAGGAAAGAAAAGGGGAAGAGAGAGGAAGTGGGGGAAGGAGAAGAGGAGGGAGAGAGAGAAGGAGAAGGTAGGGGACAGGAAAAGGAAAAATATAAGGATTGTAAATTTCCCTTCTGGGCCACGAGGTTGAGGGAATGATGGGAGGTCGGGACCAAAAGGATGAAGGAATGCACTCAGGTTCTATAAACATGCACTTCTGCCATTGGGCAGTGGAAATGTCAGCCGGCTCCAGGGCGACGCACGCCCTCCGCCAGGTGGAGACCGCCGCCCTGGAGCAGCACACCTGGCCTGCCTGTGCGAAGGATTTCACACTTAGCAAAATAAAGATAGTGCTCTGCAGAGGCCACTACACACGTACTACGATTGTTAAGCACAGTTGACCAGGCGAATCTCTGAAGCATGTTTCACCTGACTTAGGTATTTACAGTACAGCAACAATAGCAGCTCTACTAGAACGCGAGCACTTGCCGCGTGCCGAGTGCCGTGGTAAGGATTTCGCTGACGTTTTCATATTTAACCCCACAGCAACTTTATGAGATAAAAGCAACCTCAAATTCAGAGAAGGAAACCGAGGCCATGAGAGACAAAGGAAGTCACACAGCTGATCTGGGGACCTGGGGCTCTTTGGGTCGGCCTCCAAAGCTGAGCTTCTTCCTCCATGTCGTAAGTAAACCAATGGAGGGTGTGGGGCTCTATTTTTTCCTCTTTGTTGTTTTCATTTTTTATTTGCACATTTGCCGCACATAATGGTCGCACTCACCATGGAGAATTTGTATCTGTACTTAATCCATCTTTATTCCTTTTTTCCCATTCTCCTCTGCTCCCTCCAGCCCTTTTCCTCTTTCCATTCACATCTCCAGTTTACATTTTTTCACTTCACTTCTCTATTTGAAAATCCATTTTTCCCCTCTTCCCTTCCTCCACCCTCCCTATTGTTCCCCTTCTGATCTGAATTTTTCCTACTTCCTAATATTTCCCCTCCATTTTGCTCCTTATTTACACGTTGAGTTTCTCATACAAGAGAAACAGTGCAATATTTAAACCGGTGTGTCTGATGCATTTCATTTAATATTATTGTCTTGAGATGCATCCATTTATCTAAAAAAGTCTCAAATTTATCCTTCTTATGGCAGAGTAGTACTCCATTTTTTTTTATAAATACCATATTTTCTTTATCCATTCATCTGTTGATGGGCATTTGGGCTGTTTCCAAGATTTGGCTACTATAGGTGTGCTCCTATAAATACAGGCATGGATGTATCACTATGGTAGGATGACTTTAACTCTCTCAGGAAGATACCCAGAAGAGGAGTAGCTGGGTCAAAGGCACCCTCTAGTTTTAATTATTTTTCCTTTAAAGAAAAGAAAACAATAAAAGCAGGGTTTTATTCATAAAACATTTGTCTACACAAGTCTTTGCCTTCTATATTCCAGCAGATTAAGTATCTCTGTTTTAATATTTAGATTTTTATTTCATTTTATTGCATGATGAGAGAGATGGGTCTAGGTTCAATTTTCAGCATGTGAGAAGCCAGTTTTCCCATAATGCTTTAAGTTTGACACGTTGAACTTCCAAATCAGACCAGCTGGGAAGTGCTACAGGTGGTGCTTTTAAAGAGGCAACATCACACAGCCCCAGGGAATTAGACACGTGATTAACCAATATTCTTTTTATGAATGAAAATAACAAAGTATAAAGGTTAGGTGACTTGACCCCAGTCACATAACTGGGTAGTGGCAGCAACGTGGCAAAGGACAAAGGAAGCATAGCCAGGTTGATGGTGAACATCTGTAATAACAACTCCTCAGGAGGCTGAGACAGGAGGACCACAAGTTTCCAGGCAAGCACTGGAAACTTAGTGAGACCCTATCTCAAAATAAAATTTATAAAGGGCTGAATATGTGGCTCAGTGGTACAATGATTTGCTGGCATGTATGAGGCCCTAGGTTCAGTTCCCAGCACTACAAATAATAATAGAATAATAAAATCAGCTAGCTCTAATCAGCTATCCTCCAAAAAAGAGGAAAAATAATGTCTCAAACCGTGGGTGTCGTTTGCCAGTAGTGGATCATTCTACTTATTAAATGAGCCATAATCACGTGCATGGAGGAAATAAAGTAGGATAGAGATAGAAAACAGAGCACAATGTGCTCACAGTAAGGGTACATGATGTTTCATGGTCCTTTTCAGTTTCATGTGTGTACATGCATGTCCCTACGGGTAGGGACTCTGTGAGATGACTGTGGGTCACAGCCAATAGCCTTTGAAAGCCCCTGGCCTTGGAGCTAAGCACAAAGGCAGAAGAGGGACTTCTGGGACTGACAGGAAGTTTGAGCAAAATTCAAGACTTACTCCTCCAGGCTAACACAACAGCTCAAAAATAACCATGCCTTCTATTTTTAGTGCTGCCTAAATTACCTTTCCTTTGATTGCTGGCATTGATCAGAACGGCCAGGATTACTCCTCCACAGTGCACACTGTGGGCTGGGGGCTAACAGAGGCCCGAGAAAGTCATCCCACAGGATGGAGGCAGGGCCTGACTTCTCTCTGAACTCCAGAACTGTTGTATCCTTTCTGGACTTCCTTCCCTGCCTGAGGATTACAGCAGGCTCCCTGAGACAGAGAACAGCATCCTCCATTGCAGGTACAGCTCATAAAGTCAGGACCAGAGATGAGCGGAGCTGGTGCCTCTGACTTACACTTAATCACCTCAGGACACCTCAGTCCTTCAGTGAGTAGGTGATAGGGACCCAGCTGAAGACCCAGAAGCAGGGCGGATGGATCTTCCTAGCCTCCACCCTGTGGACACAACTTCTTTACCTCAGGGTAAAAGTTCCTGTACCTGGAGCCATATGGCACCCAAAGCTTGGTGATTCAAGGACTCCTCTCCTGTCAGGGTTGTAGTTGGGGGTAGAAAGGGAAGAGATGGCAACCACCTCACAGCCATCACCAACTTCTGAAGAAGCACTAAGAACACCATTCTGGAACCATGGCAGAGGTGAGGTAAGGATCCCCAGTGGTAGTGAGCAAAAGCAGCAGCTGATTTTTCCACCTGTGTGGGCATCAGTGACTATGAAAATTGGGAAATACAGTGAGAATAAATATATTCACAATATTAAGGAAACTTTCAGCCCTGAAAACAGAGTATAACTAAAGTACCACCAGCTGAGAACATCAAAACTAAAGAATTGGCTGAGTTGTGAGGAAGAAATACTATAGTTGCTTTCAGGAACCATTCATTAGAATTTCTTCCCAGCTCAACACTGACCCTGATCCCTGTTGAAAATTAACTTGGTCAAGTGCCTTTCAACCAGCTTTTACTGAGGGTTGCTCCCAGTACAGGACCATTGTGCCCACCATTTTAAACATTCCTGGGGGATGGGGTGCGATCGTTTGAATGTGTCCCTCAAACTTGCATGTGTTGAAACTTAATCCTCAAGGTAGTATGTTGCTTGTATTTGAAGTGGACCTTTGGGAAGTCATGAGAGTGGATGAAGTCATGAGGGTGGGAGAGGTCGTGAGGGTGGATGAGGTCATGAAGGTGGATGAGGTCGTGAGGGTGGATGAGGTTATGAGGGTGGATGAGGTCATGAGGGTGGATGAAGTCGTGAAGGTGGATGAAGTCGTGAGGGTGGATGAGGTTGTGAGGGTGGATGAAGTCACGAAGGTGGCCCCCCATGATGGCAACGGTGGCTGGATCAGCAAAGGAAGAGCTGGTAGGCTTGCTCTGCTCGCCTTCTGTTGCTTTCCTCCATGTTAAGATGTGGGAAAGGCTCTTGCCAGATGTTAGCATCCAGATCTTAGGCTTCTTGGGCTCCAGAACTGTCAGAGATAAATCTCTGCTGTTCATAAATTATCTAGGTAGAGGCATTCTGCCATGGCAGCAGAAAATGGACTGAAATAGGTCCTGAGGACAAGTTCAATTACTTCCCGGGGAGCCCTACTCCCTGGAAAGAAGTGGCCATCAGAGAGATTGAGCAACACTGGCCCTGCTTTCCGAGCACACTGACTCCAATCCTTATCTTCAAGGGAGCGAGCGACCCAGGCTGTTTCTTGGCCCTTCTCCACACCCCAGGCTCTCATGGCAGGGCTTGCTGGGAGAGAGACTTAGGACAGCTCCGAAGCATGGCCAAGGGGTACCTTGTAGCTGCAGGCACACAGGGAGAGCCTCGAAAGGCCACCACAGTGGCCAAAGAGTGAAACCCTCCTGCACTCTGATCCTAGCTCCTCTCATGAAGCATTGTCACCTAGGCCAAGTCACTGCCTTCCAAGTGTCATTTTTCTTATCGCTAGAAAGAAACTAATGATCACCTGTCTGCTAGCTGGTGAGGATTACCATCTAGTGAGCCAGAGTGGCTGGCCAGGGCTGGCAGTGAGCTCCACATTGGTATTGGATTCATTTAGAGCTGGCTTTCATGGCAGGGAGGCTCCACCTCCTGTTCCCTTGAGTTCCCATGCTTGGGGTAGTTGCCTGGCCACCAGTGTTCCCACCCCACTGAGGCTGAGACATCTTTTCCAGCATGATCTGGAGGGAGCTCTGTCGCCCCAACAGGCAGAGATGCTTTCATGGTTCCAAAGCAGTTGTGGCTTGGAAAGAATCTCTGGCCCATGTCGTGTTGTCCTCCACAAGCCATGATCCATGGGGTGTAGGAGAAGTGCTTTGTTTGGGGGCCAAGAGGCCATGTTGGAGAAGGGTCACCCATAAGTATGTGTGCAGGGCAGCTCCCCGATTCCTAGGTCCTCTGCTCCCTGTCCTTGACACCATCTGCTCCAGATCACAGACTGGCCTGGGACTCTGGGCAGCTGCCTTCCTACTGGAGGCCCAGACTTGCGGCTGAGCTTGGACAGGGTGGTGATGAGCTGTGGCTGTGGACGAGGCCCAGGCTGGGAGGGGAGGCCCAGAGACTGGCTCACTGCCTAGGTGACCAGGAGGGACAGCACTGCTATGCCAAAGGCTGGTAGAACAGCTTGAGAATCAAATTTTCTCACCTGCCACTCAAGTGTATTGGGACCCAGAGAAGGCAGGTCTGGGGCCCCAGTTTCTTCACTGGCAAAATAAAGAGTTTAGGGGAAACGATGTAAGGTTCCCCCTGCTCTGTATTTCGGGCTATGTACTGTGGGCTTTCTTCCAAAGCCAGTGGTTGTACGACAAGGAACACCATCAGCGTGTCTAAGTGCATAGGGTGGGTCGCAGCCTGAGGAGCTGCTAGAGGTGGCAAGAAATACATGCGAGAGAGTGATTTCTCCTGCCAGAGGACTCAGCTCCCACAGTGTGATTCTCTTTACTTTTCTGTAATCGGTTCTACTTTTTATCTCGAGACCTCATCTCGGTGAACACAGAATAACTGATGTAGCTACCTCCAGGAAAAAGCAGTCACTGAATCCTTTTCACCATCACTTCAATATTCAGCTGTATTAAATTCAGGGCTCTTCTTCCCCTGTCTCACAGAAACTGATGCTAAGGGCAAGGTCTGCCACATGCCTGGAAAGAGGAGCTAGATTGTTGCTCTCCCAGTTCCAGTCTTCCTTTAACACGAATCCCTGTCTGGTCCTCCAAGATGTCCCATCTGCCAGTGATATAAACACCTTCATTGTGTGCCACATGCTCCGTACTGCTGAGAGTCCCTGTGACCTCGCAGCCCCTGCACAATCACTCTCTGGACTCACTCTGGGCAATCTTATTCTCCAAAGTGGGAAGGAGAGTAGGCTGGGGTCATGGAACATGCCAAACTGCCTCCTCTAGTCTGTAGTTGTCACACTGTGGTGGCCAGGAGAACTCCCTGGGGCTCAGTGAGTCCCTGGGTTTCCAAGAGAAGCAAAGCACACACTTCCCCTTGAAGGAGTGCCCTGCCTTCTCTGGTTGCAGGGCATGTTGAACTCTCTAAACTCAGAGCACGTTGCTCTGAAGGAAGCAAGGGATGGGAAGGACTGTTTTAAAAAGAAAAGAGGTCCTGTGTATCACCCCTTTTGATCTCTCTGCCTTTCACCTGGATGGAGGCCTTGGGCTTCCAAAGCCAAGTGTTTAGTGCCCCTGTTTTCTGGTTCCTTTATGAATACCACCTCTTATTACCTGCAAGGGTAAAAGTAAAAAAAAAAAATGTTAACAATCCTCAAGTCAAACGTCTCTGGGAAAGGACCAAAGGGTCAGTGTTGGTCCTAAACACTGAAATGTCCTTGATGATTTTATGAAATTTCTAGTGTAATTTTATGAAATTTCTAGCTTTTTTTTTTAACTCAAATAGTCAAAAGACTCCAAAGTAAATGCAAAGTGGAAGCCCTTCCCCTGAACTTTAGGGTCGTCCTTATTTTTATCTCAACCTCACCTCTCCCCTAATTGCAATTCATTGGCCTTTGGATAAACTACTTTCATTTTTCCAAGCTTCAGTTTCCTCATCTCAAAAGCAGGATTACTCAACCCTTGTTTTTTAGGTGATGGTGCGGGTTCCAAGTATTATAAAGAAATCTATTGTTATATAGTAAACGCTTGCCTAGAAATAAGTTCTAGCACAAAATTGGGCACACCACAAGTCCAGTGGGCTTTAGTTCTCCCCCAGCCCCCCAGCCCCCCAGCCAGCCAACTGGAGCCCCTCCTTGTGCCTCTGGCTTCTTTCTACTGAAATTCGCCCCTCACTCTCACCCAGATTGGTAGCATTTTAGCCTCAGTCTTAACCCTTAAGCTCCACACAGAGGCGCTGGACCGCAGTGCACCCCCACCATGCTTCTCATAGGATAACTGTTCATCACCTGCCTCCTCCAGCCGTGAAGTTCTAGGCTTTTCAAAAGCATGAACCTGGCCCTATTTGTATACACCTGTCCAGCAACCACTGAACCCAGCTGCCTCCACTCCTGACCACATGGCTCCTGGCTCAGCAGCGCTTGCTCAGCACCCCAAGCAGCTGCCCAGGGTCCTCTCACTGGATGCCAATCTGTTTCTGTCCTGATCTTACTCCACTGGACTCCTACCCTTGGGCTTACCACCCCTCTGAGAGTTATCTGGGCTCTCCATCTTGACTCAAGCTGTCCCTACTTCTAACCTCAATTGAAAGACCCCAGTCCTTGCCCTGGCATTACATAGCCCTACTGTCTAGGCCCTGGACAGTACTCAGTGCTGTAATGAACATTTGTGAAGGCAACGTGTGAGTGCGTGAGTTCATAATTTCCATGTGATGCCCTAAGTCACTATGGCAAGGAAATGGAAATCAACCAGAGCTAACATCTCTGCAGTTGTGGTTCCTTTTCCTGACAGCCAAATGATGCCTGCCCACTTCCTGGGAGAAAAGAAAACAAGAGTTGTACATCTGGTCCTAACAGGCTTAAAGACTCCGTACTGACTGAGCAATGAGACAGGTCCCAAATTTGGGGAAGGCAGAGACTAATGCAACCTCTGTAGCCATCAGGATCTGACCCATCCACACATTGTAACACTTCTCATGGAAGCCTGGTCACTACACATGAGCTAGGGGCTGGCTGGGAGCCTAGGAGAGTCCCATAGTCCAGAGTATCCAGGCCTGGCAGAGACCTCTCTGGCACTCCTACAAGCAGGGAGGAAAGAAGAAGTGTGTTGCCCCATGCTGAATAGTAACATAGTCAAGGGGTTCCAAGCCATGGATCTGGGCTTTCAGAGCCTCCCTCCACCTGCCCTGGGGAGACCACACTTCTTTCTTGTCATCCTACCTAATGTGACCTTCCCACCAGATCCAGGCTCTGGGCTATGCACAGGCAATATGGTAGTGGGTGAGATTGGCAGCTCCTGCTTGCCCAAAGCCTATGAGATTTACAGAGAGTGAAACAAGGAATGGCAATGGGGTATGCAGGGTCGCTATGACCCTGCAAGCCTACAGGTGTTCCAGAGGACTTAGAGAAAAGGGCTGCTGGGTCAGGGCTAGGGTTAGTCACAGATGACTTCCTGGAAAAGAGGACATTTAAGGGGAAGCCGGGATTCCAAGTCAGGGCTGAATGACCAGTGATGACAGAAAGGACGTCACCTACCATGAACTGAGAAGGCCCAGCTGGTTGGAATACAGATGATGGCATAGGGGACAATGGAACTTGGGCAATGAGAGGTTCCCAGCAACAGGCTCAATGGGGTCAGCATGTAGCACTCACTTCCTGCTTTCCTGGCTCAAGGGAGAAGGATCAGGCATTTTTTTTTATCCCTTCTCTAAGACCTACTATGGAGCTTTGCATATAGGAAGTGTGCAATTAATTATTGTGCAGTAATTGACCAAGGATAAGAGGTCAATGAATGGTTAGGAAACTGGTTCTACATAAAGGCCCTTAGAAATTTACAGCATCAGCTTGGAGTCACATGATCTGCAAGTTTATGGCCCTGCCATTGCTATTTAATAACTAAAATAAATAACTTGTTAAAATCTAATAGGAATGTGTAAAATCAGCGCTGGCAGGACCTCAGTTGGCAGGCAGGAAAGCCTGGCTCCGTGAAGCCTGCCTGGTGCCATGGTCAAAACATGTTCAGGGTGGAGATCCAGAGGTGAAAAGTCATTTGCTTCTGGGAGCAAGAAGCTAACACAGAGCCAAAGCAGCAGGTTTACCCTGTCTAGGACAAAGGGCATCGCATCCCTGAGCCCCCGTGGGCAGCTAGATAAAGTTAGTTCACAAACACATTTGCACCTCTCTGGACAGAGAGGCAGCCAGCTCTACCAGAGGTCACTGGGGACGGTTGTAGAACCCTGATCTTGAGCTAGGCTTGAGCTTCAATCAAGGGAGACCAAGGCTTTCCAGAACCATCTTGTCTGTCATTCACAAGCCTACTGGCTTCGTTGCTCTCCTTCCAGGCATCCTCTCTGCCTGCTCTCCCTGCCTAGCTTTACCTCTTAGCTACCCCTATATTCTCAACACATTTTCTGTCACCTCCTTAGACACACACACACACACGTCGTCAGAGCCAAACATGTATGTCTATACCAAACAACTGTGTCCATTCATTTCTCAAAAACCTACAAATGCTAACTGCAGAACGTTTTATTCTGGCTAAACAGCTCCCTTATATACTTGTTCCTCTCACCTTTCCCTCCTCATCCTGCTCTTCAGATCCCTTCCTCTGCCCCTCATTCCCTCCATCCCTGCACAGTTTTGTTTAGGAGTTGACTGCATTTTCTAGAAATGCAACACAGAAAGAAATTCCTCAGAGGCAATGCAATAAATTACGTGAGTTACGCATGAATGATGGAGCCCTTGGGTAGGAGACATGAAGAATGCTGATCATGGAAAAATAAAATTCAGCAGGCCAAATTTTACAGCGAGCAATTAGTATTAAATAAGACTATACTCTGGGCAACAGGCCTTTGGAAACTGGCTGCCCAGCCTTCTTTTGGTAACTTGGGTTGACTAAATGGAACATAATGATACAGAACCCAAACACTGGAAGACCATTTCATGGCTGACGACATCCAGCCAACAAACACAGTGGAAAAATAGGAGTGATATCTATGGTACAGACCGCAGAGCCCTGGAAAACCCCACTAGGCCACAGTTTCAGTGGGAAAAGTTCTCCGACTCCACCGAGCGGGGTGCAAATAAAAATGTCACTCAGAGATAGAAAGAAAGCTGGCTATTGTTCGGTTAAATATTTGTATTTGCGAAACTTCTGTCTCGTGTTAGCAGAGGAATTTTTAAAATAAAAGTGTACATTTTTCATCTGAATGATTGCTTGGTGCTGTGCCCTCCTCCCTGGGAGGCTAAGGAGAAAACTATTTGGGTGACAAAATGGGAAAAATTAGTCACCAGTGATTCACAGAGACTATAAATATATAAATGTGTGGCTATATTGCTCTATTATTTACAGTGAAACCAGAAAGAGATATCTGGAGAAAGCAGGAAGATGCACAAACAGTGCTGGGCAGGGGTCCGCTGCAGGTCTGCAGGGTGCGGGACTCTCCCTCCCCACCCCACCAACCAGCCCTTCCATCTCAGTGGGGGGCGCACAGGACCAGCTCCTGGAGGGCCCTCCAGGGCCTTCTGTTGGCCTTAAAGATGGGACTGGTGACCACCTGCACATCCTCCATCAGCTGTCTGTGCTGCCACAGGGTGGCCCCATAGGTTGACATTGGCTTTGCAGCAAGAGGATGAACATTTTGACAGTTTTGCCATAGCCTAAGCTAGGCAGTAAAGGAAAAGCAAGGATGAGGGGGACTGTTGACTGGCAAAGTTCTATTGCTTATTCTTCTGAATCCCAGAATCTCAACCCCAAATCCTCTACACACACACACACACACACACACACACACACACACACACAAACCAAAAAACCTGCACCACGCATTCATGAAGCGTTCATCCATCACATGTCTTGAGCCTCTGTGAGCCCTCTTCGCAGGAACAGCCCAGCTCGCTGTGCCCCGATGGCTCTTTCTGGCTCCGTGCTTGTCCAGCAGTGGCTGCACAATGACAGCACCAGGACTGGAAGGTCCCTCAAAGTGGCAGCACATAAGAGATACATCCAGGCCTCTGGGCGGTGAGGAAAGGCTCCCCAGAGGAAGAGCTGTTTCAGCCCAACCGTGTGAGAGTTTAGATGACACATGGCACAGAGACCAGGGGCAGGCAAACACAGAGTACAGAGGAACCAAGTTCGAACTGCAGAAAGTGCTGCCTCCTTGGTTTGAAGCAGAAATCAGTGAGGTGATGCTCAGATGTGGAGGGGTGGGAACAGAAGGGACAGGAACCTACACAGGGCCTCTCATCATGGTGCTCTCAGACCTGGGGAGCAAGTGTCTAATCCGGGGGTTCCTGTTCTATCATCTAGATGTGTCTTTTCTGCACCCCTTTACCCTCTGACATCCTCCCTTATAGGTAGGTGCCTTTCATCACTCCCTGGTCTACTGTCACCTTTGTCTACAGCCTGACCCATATGCGCCCCCGCACTTCATTACAGCACCCAGAGTGCTGTAATGCACAGGAGCCAAGCTGCAGACCAGTTGGTTCTGCCAGTAACTAATTGCATAGATGTGAGCACGTCCACTCCCCTCCCTGCGCCTCTTGACAAGAAAGTAGTAGACTCCGCATCACCCAGTGCTGTGGGGGTGCAGAGTTTACGTGACACGTGGCACATAGCACTCCATAAATAGTATTATTAATGGAGTGGTGCATTAGCTCCGATGACACAGTGCTATTTCTCCAGTAAAGCACAAAGCCTGGAGGAGAGTGTGCAATTTCTGTCTGTTGAATGAGTAGATTTTGTCAACATTATGAACTACTTTGGAATTAAACTATCTGCTCTTGGAATTAAACTATCCACCTCTAGCTACAACCTTTGTTCTTCCTATAAGCCTCCCTTCCTCCTAGCTCACTCCTTCCTTGCCCAGCCAGGACCCCTGGCCAGCTTCCCTCCCCACCACCGGAGGCTCCCTGCAGCCTCTGGCCTGGATAGCCCCTGACCCAGCTTCCAGACAGGCCCTTCCTGCACCTGCACACGCCCACTTTTGTTTACAATGGAAGATCTCCCCTCCTCCACTGAGAAGAAACATTGTGAAACACTGTCATTGGCATCTGAAATGTCCTCCAAAGGCCCTTGTGCCAGTTAGCCAGCGTGGCATTAAGGAAAGGTGGTGGAACCTGTAAGTGGTGGGGTCTAAAGTGAGGCCAGCAGGTTGGGGGAGGCCCCTCCCTCCCTTCACCCCCTCTTCCTCTCTCTTTGTGCTTCTGGGTCATGAGGTGGATAGTGTCACTCTGGCACACACACCCACCGTGACCTGCTGCCTGTTCCTCTGAGGCTTAGAACCAATGGTTATACCTAAACACAGACCAAGCCTCAAATCTGTAAGCCAAAATGAACCTTTTCTCCTCTTTTTTTTTTTTTTTTTTTTTTTTTTTTTTTTTTTTGGTATACTACTAGAAAACTAACACCAAACAAAATTTCTCCAAATTTCTGTCTTCTCATAACTACAAGTTTCCCTCTGTCTTCCTTTATTCTGCCTTTTACAGGGAACTTTCTCTGTCGATAACTTGTTTCTCTCAGTTGCAGCTCCACAGCACACAGACAAGTTTAAAAGTTCCCTGTTCCCTTTGGGGAGCTAGGCGGGATCAGTTAGGGTGAGTGTGGTATTAGTCTTCTGAGAGGATCTTTTTGTATGGTTCCTGATTCTTTACAGCCTACTCTCCACAATAAAGATAAATAAAATCATCCAGAGTCTAGACAGAACCCAAAATGAAATTCTAACTAATAAATGAGCTTAACTCTATTACAGATAAGCATATAACTGTACTTACAGGGTGTGGAGAAATAAAGAATCAACCTCAGTACTTTTGAAAACCAACATCTGACTACGGGCTATCAGGCTAAAGACAAAAAGAACTACACAGACCTGCTGTCTTCTCAGGACTACATGTATTTCTCACGAAGAACTTTGACACTAAATATATAATAGGTCAGAGTAAGTGTTGATACACAGCAGGTAAGGAGAGCTACATTTCTCACTGAAGAAGAAAAGAGTTACAAATAGAGACCATGGGGATGCTAAAAGGAACCCTGTAGTCTTAGATTAGAATTAAAGGTATTAATATGAACTTGAATAGATAGATAGATAGATAGATAGATAGATAGATAGATAGATAGAGAGACATAGAAAGAGGAAGAGAGAGAATTATAAAAATATAAATGAGTATGAATGTAGCAAGTTTCTAATACATATATCCCAAGCTCTGTCAGTTGAGGGAGTACAACAATCAGGGGACTCAGATCTTGATTTCTAAATGCCACCCTTCAATTTAAAAACAGCTCCAAACCTGGAGCAAGGAAGTGCACAATGAGAGTGAAACATCTTGACTAGTACCCTCCGTCGCTGCTGACGGCCCCATGATCTGGATGTCTGGTTCCAGTCACTCACATCGCAGAGCCATCTCTTCACGGCTTCCCTACACACTTCAAACACATGTGTACTCTAAACTCATCATCCTTTCCTCCAGTTACGCTCCCTGGTTCAGTGGAGATCTCACCACCCACCTAGTTTCCAAACCTGAAACCCGGACTCCTTCCTGCCCCTCGCGTTCCAGACAGAGAGCTTGCTGGCACTCCACCCAGAGCGCTTCCCCGATGCTCCCGTTCCCTGCCACCACCCAAGTTGAGGCCGTCCATCTCTCTGGCCAGAATGATGGAAACAGCTGCCTACACGGCCCTCTACCCTGGCTTCACCCACCAGTGCTTCCTGTATGTTGCAGCCAAAGTTAACCACCGCCTTCCTTGCAGCCTTCCCTGCCTTTCAGAATGAAGCTCAAACATCTTAATCCAGTGTCAGAGCTGTGCATAAAGTAGCCACCAGCCCCCGCCTTCCTCACCAGTTCAGTCTTCCATGATTCTTTTCTTAATCTTAATTCTCCAGGGGTACCACCCTGCTGTGGAGGTGCACAGCATGTTGCTGACCCCAAAATAGCACCCCCAGGCCCTCTGTCTTATCTCTCTGGCTTCTTTTTCCCTGCATTACACTTATCATAATTGGTGACAATCTGGTCAAGTATCCATTTATGTATTTATTTATTGTCTGTTGCCATAACATAAACTCTAATGAAAACAAGTCTTTTAAAAACTGAGAAACTATACAGAACATGATTTACCATTTTAATCACTTTAAGTGTATATTAAGTACATGTCACAATGTTTCTCAACACTATTCACTGCCAGAGCTTTTCCATCAATCAAAAAAGAGTTCTTGGGGCCAGCTAGATAGCTCAGTGGACTGAAGTGCCTGCGTAGGCAGAGCACAGGGATCAGGGTTCAATTCCTGGCACCACATGTCATGCTGGCCCCACCCCCAGCACGCACTGAGATGGTGATTGAGGCTGAGTGTGGTGGCATGCACCTGTAATCCCAGCACTTGGGAGGCTGAAAACAGGAGGATCACTACGAGTCTGATCTGCGTAGTGAGACCTGTAGACCCTGTACTAAATACATTTAAAAAGTTCTGTGCTCATTAACTAATAACTCCTCATTACACCCTCCCCTAGGTTGTGATAACGACTATTTCATTCTCTGTCTCTATGAATTTGCCTATTCTAGGTTCTGCACACAATACTTGTCCCTTCATGTCTAGTTTATTTCATTTAATGTAATGTTTTCAAGGTTCATCTAGCTATGTTGTAGTATGTTTCATTCCCTTTAATCATTAAATTTTAAATCATGTGTGTGTGTGCCACATTTTGTATGTCCATTTGTCTGCTAGTGGGCCTGTGAGCTATTTTCATGCTTGGCTATTAGCACAGCTTCTGTCCATTGGTGTAAACGTAGTATCCAAAACCAAGAGTCTTGTCACCAATAACTGCAGTGGATCTGGAGCAGGTCTGGTAACCTAGAGGTTTACCACTACTCATTTGTACATCCCACCCTGCATTCACACCACTTCCCCTATCTAGACAACTTCCCCTTCTCAGTTTTGGAGAAAATGTTTTTATCCTTGTAGAACATTTTATTTTCCCCAAGGCACCTTTCCTGACCACCAACCAATCAACCATACACAGACACATACAAACACATGCCGCATGCACACACACACATTTCCCAGTACTATCATTGTATCCCAGGTTGTATTAAAGTTACACATCTATGGACTTCATTTGGTGGTATGTCTGTCTCCTTATAGAGCATAAATCCCTTGAGAGTAGGAATGCTGTCCTAGGCACCTCTGTGGCTTCTAAACCTAGACGGTGCCTTGAAATAGTAGCTTCATAAATAAGTTAATGGTTAATTGAATAAGTGAATTAATCTCTTATATGTTCATTAGTCTTTATTCCATATACAACCAGAGAGATAAGTCTGGCTGTCCTTTTCTTTAGTAATTGCAATCACTGTGGAATAAAAGCAAGAAAAGCTGTGTGTGGAGGCACATGCCTGTAATCCCAGCACTGAGGACACTGATGCAGGAGGACCACTGAGATTTCGAGGCCAGCCTGCACTACAAAGTGAGACTGTGTCTTAAAAAACAAAAACAAAAACAAAAAAACAAGAAAGAGAAAGTTCATATGCCCCAATCAGAAGGACGAGTAGAAAGGTGGAGTGACTATATACCTGATATATCAGGGGCAGTCCTCACACTTGTTGTCCCTGCGTATCTTCCTTTTGTTGAGTTGTAATAATTGTATATATTTACGGGTTACACTGTGATAAAGTAGTACGTGTATACAATGTAGGTTACCAAGCAGGGTAATTGGCATCTTTATCTCTTCAAACATGTGTCTTTGTTCTGTTTGGGGAATCACTGAGCTCTTGTCTCCTAGTTCTCTAGAAAGTACATAATTCATTGTTATGAGCTGTGGTCACCCTGCTATGCTATAGAACATAGAGCTTTTTTCTGCTATGGAACAGCATTTTGGCATCTGCTGTCTACCTCATGAATTTCCCCGTAACATCATGCTGCAGTCCTCCAACGTTGGATGTGCTTGCCAACCTTGATCATGTGTGAAAGTCTCACCAATAGGCGTTAATCCTTTGGCCGCTGCTCTGCTGTGTTCTGCTTGCTCCTTCCCCTGCACTCCCTAACAAGCTCCTGCCCTAGGTCTCTGCCTGAGGAACTGGGTCTGGGAGAAATCAATTGGAGACACTGAACTACCTTTTTTATAGCAATAGTTACTTTATTTTCTAAAGAGTATAAAGTGGTTCAAAAAACTACTAGAAATGATACAAAATTTCATTGAACAATATAATAGGAATTCAACAATGGTTGTTGAATTATATAATGTTATCTTCAAATTAGTTGTTTAGGTTACCAGATATAAACCTGCATAATTGGTTTTAAAAAGTTATAAGGAATAAAAGAAAAAAATTAAGCATTAACTGTTCCTTTCAGTAGACATGCAGAAATCATCCAAACTCTCCTGCATATATACATGAATATATCTTTTCCCTTCTTTTCTTTCTTTCTTTTCCTTATCCCATTTTTTCTCCCATTGAGCAGATTCTT
Organism: Octodon degus; assembly: GCF_000260255.1. Lineage (NCBI taxonomy): Eukaryota > Metazoa > Chordata > Mammalia > Rodentia > Octodontidae > Octodon > Octodon degus. Next base: position 1,486,578 of record NW_004524595.1, on the reverse strand, counting down.
TTCCTTTCACAGTATCTATTGTACCTTTCAGATTTTTTTTACTCTTTCAGGTTCTCACACTAGCAAGATGATGTTTGCACCTGCGGGTCTGATTTATTTCACATACCAATACAGTGTCTAGTTGCATCCATTTATCTACTAAAGCATCAAATTTATCTCTTTAGAGCTGAGTAATACTTCATTGTGTAAAAATACCACATCTTTTTCTTCCATTCCTCAGTTGATGGGCACTTGGGTTGTCTCCAAGATTTAACTGTGACAAATTACACTACCAGGGCCTAAGAAGCCTTCTCACCTGCCCTCAACCACTTTCTGCATTTGGGAGAGAATTCTTCCACTGTGCTTGAGAGAGGGAAGCACCTGTTGGGATGAACTTGAGTAACTCTGGGGTGTGTGTGCAGCTGAGCTCCTGAGGACATTGATGGTTCTGACCTCAGCTATGTATGGAAGCATCTGTAATGCAATGCCTGCAGAGCACAACAGCCTTGGAAAGTTCTGTCAGAGCTCCCGCTCCCACTTGATCGCTGTGCACCCCCTTAACTGCTGCTCTGCTTCTGCAATCTTGCTTCGCACTGATTTCCAATGAAAAATCACCTGGTAAAGAGGTCATGTGTAAGTGGAGACCAAGCTTTGTTTAAGGCTCTCAAGAAGACACCTGTCCCTTGCTGAGATGCTGTCGAGTTAAAGTTGCCCTTTGCTCTTACTCTCTATGGAGGGGATTTGCTCTGTTGGGGACTCTGTTTGTTTGCCTGCTTGATGCTGACTCATGCAATTGAGAAAAGGACGTGAAGAGTGGCACCTAGTTTCTCTCTTGTCCCTTTTTCAGAGAACTAATATTAAAATTGTATAATTTAGATGGATAAAAGAAGAAGGCTAAATATTTAACTAAAAGCGTTGAAAATAGTTGCCTGTAAGGGACAGTGATGGGAGCTCTTTTTCCTTAACAAGTGGAACTCTCTGCTCTTTCTGTCATGTGAAACTGTGCCAAAATGAAATCAAAACTTAAAGGAGAAAGACAAAGCATGAAGTGCTGGCCTATTGGTAAGCACATTTGTGTTATATGCCTCTTAAGCATCATTTTTAAAGGCTGCCTATGATCCCATCCTGTAGATGTATCAATTATTGCTTCTAGTTACTGAACACATCACTTGCTTTTAAACTGTATTTTTCAGGCAGTACTATGATGAGTAACACTATGCAGAAGGCTTTTTCCACACCTGAGGTTTGCCTTATAAGGAGATGAAAGTGCTCGTAGTGTATAAGAGTGCTTGTTTCCCCATATTATTCCCATATTATTACTAGCTTAGATTAAATTCCTTTGTAAAAGTCTCAATGAAGTAAAGCAAGAAAAAGAATTTTCCTTTACAGCAGTTGAGAACATGAATGCTCAGAAGCCATCAACCTTGCTGTGTGTCCAAGGTTAACAGTGGTGGAACTGGCCTTTAATCTTGGTCTGTCAGACTTCTGCCTCCTTATCCTCTCAGGAACAAGCCCTGGTAGCCAAAGACCACCATAGGGACAAAGAAAAATCAAATAGCCTAGCCCTTAAACATTGCTTATTAAAAATATGATTTGTGTTTTCTTCTGAGGTCATCAGCAGCTTAAAACCAGTCTTTGCTAATAGCAACAGTGACTCTCCAATTGGACCTACAAATGCCCATTGCATAGCTAAAAGTAAAACACAGCTTCACCTTTATATGTATCTATCTCCTTTATTACCATAATATATTGGTCAGGTCTGCTCGCTCTGAAAACAGGAATGTTCATCATTTAAAAGCTAGCAAAATCTTAGCCTCTTTCAAGACTCAGGACCCCAAGATAAGAAATTTATGAGAACAGTCAAGGACCAATGAAGTCTCCCTGGTCAGTGCCCTAACCCTGTGGTCACCCTGGATTCCAGCAGAACCTTCACAAAACTGAGACTGCCCCAAGCAGAAACAATTACCTGGTAGGAATTGAGCAAGCAATAAAGACTTGTCTGGAGCCATTCTGTGAAGCCAGAAATGAGACAGTGATCAACCAGACTGTAGGCCCACTCCAATTCTTTAAAAGATGTTCCCTCCCCTTTGTTGAATGGCCAGTCTGATCTCCATCAGAGTGGTACCCCCTTTAGCTCAAGTTCTTTCCCTATTTCCTCTTACTTTTTTGCTCTGTCTAGTAAATTCACTTTTGTCTCTCACATCCTGAAATGCTTTTCTGTGGTGATGTCTATAACCTTCGCAGGTCTAATAGATGTTCCTATCTCCTCTTTAGGGTATCTTCTTGGGCCCTACTCGCAACAGAAAAGAACTTATCAGAGCTGGATCTTGATGTTTATCTTTGGGTTTTGATGCTGATGACAGAACTCAGGTCTTCCAGCTTGCTAGGAACAACAAGCTAAATCCCCAGCCTCTCAGAGCTGGATCTTAATACAATCTTTCTACTATCTAGTACTCTTTGAGTTTCAATTTCCTTGTCCATAACACGGGGTGTCTCATACTACCTATTTATACAGAGCTATAAGGGCATAGTGAGATAAAGAAGACTGAAAATTCTAGAAAGTTCCATTTGCTTATAGACTTCAAAATGTCATGGGCCTGACATTCTATCTATCATCTTTATTTAGCAGTTATATATGGCAGTTACTCTGAATTAAAGCCTTTATATTCTTTATCTCATTTAATTTTTAATAGTCCAGTGGGTCAGATATTACCTTTTCTATCTTAGAAATTAAAAATGGAGGTTGTGTCTCATGAGGAATAAATAGTAGAGATGTAGAATTGTTGTTATTGTTGTTGTTGTTATGAGTCCAATGGGTCAGGTGACACCCACCATTGAAAAAATGCTTGGTTAATCACACAGTTCTAAAGAGGAAAGGGCATACCAGTTCATGTAGTGCTACACAGTAAGTGGCTTGGAAGCCAGGAATCAAAAGGAATAAGGAGATCCAGTCCTAGCCCAGGCCTGGAGAGTGTGTGGGAGAGCTTCTGGCTACCCTGCACCAGCAGGACCTACTGGTCCCAGCCCAGGCGCAGCATGGGTGAGATCCTATTCTACCCCCTTGGGATGCCCCCCACCACTCCGCAACACCCCCCCCACACCACCCACCAAGTAGAAATTTCTGCCGCTTTTCGGGAACACACAGATCCAGTCCTAGCCCAAGCCTGGTGAGTGTGTGAGAGATCTGCCTCTCCCTCCTACTCCACCTTGTCCCATACAGACTCAGCTCAGGCCTGGCATACAGGCCTGGGGTGAAACCCTGCAGCTGAAATCCCTGCAGAGAATGTAGGGAACAGAACCACCCAGCTACTCCAGGAGCAGAACATCTTGCCACAGGGGCACAACAGGTTCACCCTCAAGGGCAGCAGCGGGAAGGAGCTGAGCACAGCAGCCAGACCCAAGCCAACCACAGCTGGATAAATCCAAACTTTGTAGATCTGCACCTGAACTTCAGTACGTGCTAAGGTTATAACTGCAACAAAGATCCACAACAAAGGTCAGAAGACAGTGCTACACAAAATGACAACAAGAAGGAGCAAAATGCAATCTCAGAACCCAAGCTCACCCATAACAAGTGCAGAGGACACTAACACAGAACAAATAGGGAATCACACAGCTGAAAGCAATGAATCAATGGCTTCTGAAATAAAGAAACAGCTGCAGAAAGGTATAGAGGAACTCAGATTGGAAATGAGAAAAGAAATCCCTGAATTAATAACATCTACAGTAAAGAATCAAATGCAGAAACATATGGAGGAAACCCAGTGCCCGCCCAGAACAAGTGCAGAGGACAGTAGCTCAGCTCAAATGTATGAATTAATAGTGTTGACAGTAAATAAGCAAGACCAGAAAGTTATAGAGGAACTCAGAGCAGAATTCTTTTCTACTAGCTCAGCTCAAATGTATGAATTAATAGGATCGATAGTAAATAATCAACAGCAGAAAGTTATAGAGGAACTCAGAGTGGAACTTTCTGAAATAAGAAAAGAATTCTCTGAACTCATAGCATCTGAAGTAAAGAGCAACTACAGAAACATAGGGAGGAAACCCAATCTGAAAAAGACATTGCAGTAAAAGAATTTATAACTGCTTCTAAAGAAGACATTGATAAAAAAAAAAATAGAGGAGATTAGAAAAATGATGGATTCCTTGAATGAGCAATACAGGAAAGAAATAGACCACATGAAGCAGAGTCAAAGAGATATAGAGGAAATTAAAATCTCAATCACAAGCTTGCAACACCGTTTAAGTGAAAGTGAAGACAGAGTTTCAGATCTTGAAGACGCTGGTGCAGCCAGTGAAAAGGTAAGAAAGGATCTCTTAAAAACAACTAGGATGCAGGAAAAAATAATCCATCACCTGCAAGATGATGCAAAGATGAACAATGTGACACTAATAGGCATTGATGAGAAAGAAGGAGTCAATACAAATGACATTAAAAAAATATGGGCAGAAGTATTAGCAGAAAACTTCCCAAATATGAGGAAACAACCTGCTATTCAGGTAACTGAAGCATACAGAGTGCCAAGTAACCTCAACCCAATGAAAAACACACCGAGACATATAATAGTCAACATCCCAGAAATTCAGCACAAGAATAATATACTGAAAGCTGCTACAGAAAAGAAGCAGATCACATTCAAAGGAAAACCCATCAGAATTATGGCTGACTTCTCTTCACAAACCATGAAGGCAAGAAGAGCATGCAGCAGAGTACTTCAAGTCCTCTATGTAAACAAATTCCAGGCCAGACTACTATACCCTGCAAAACTCTCTTTCAAGTTTGATGGAGAAGTGAAATACTTCCACAACAAACAACTAAAGAATTTCATGATGACAAAGCCAACCTACACAGGCTACTGAAAGATGTTCTAGAGAGGGAACAAAATGGTCAGAACTCCACGAATGAAATCAAAAGTAATCAACTAAATAGGGCAAGCAATTAAACACAGGAGAAAAAGGAGTAAATGACAACAGGTAAATAACATATCAGTTGTAAGTCAATACATCTCAATTCTAACCATCAATGTAAATGGATTCAATTCACCAATTAAGAGAAATAGACTGGCACAGTGGATTAGGAAACAAAATCCAACAATATGCTATATACAAGAAACACATTTAACTCATAACAACATTCATAGGCTGAAAGTCAAAGGATGGAACACAATACTACATGCCCCAGCACCTCAGAAAAAAGCAGGGTAGCAATCCTATTCTCAGAGAGTCTCAACTTCAAACCAAGAATGATTAAGTGAAATAAAGAAGGCCGCTATATACTGATTAGGGGAAAAATTCAAGAGGAAGAGGTAACACACATAAATATGTATGCACCAAACACGAGAGCACCCAACTATATAAAGCAAATATTAATGGACATGAAAAAACTAATATCCAATACCACAAACTTAACAGGAGACCTTAACACCCCTGTATCCCCAAAAGATAGGTCAACTAGACAAAAACTCAGCAAAGAAATAACAGAACTGAACCAGAGCTTGAAACAAATGGACTTGGTGAACATATACAGAGTGTTCCACCCAGACACAGCTGAATACACATTTTTCTCAACTGCACATGGGTCATTTTCTAAAATAGACCACATACTGGTCAACAGGTCATGCTTAAGTATATGTAAGAAAACAGAAATTATCCCATGCACATGATCTGACCTCAGTGCAATGAAACTTGAAATAAATGACAAAAGAAACCAGAAAAAAGCTCTAAATACATGGAAATTAAATGACACCCTACTCAGCAACCAATGGGTCAAAGATGAAATTAAACAAGAAATTCAACATACCTACAATTCTATGAAAATTCAAGCACAACTCATTGGAATTTATGGGATACAATGAAAGTGGTTCTCAGAGGGAAATTCATAGCTGTGAACTCACACATTAGGAAAACAGAATGGGAACAAATAAATACCCTAATGCTGCACCATCAAAAACTAGAAAAGGAAGAGCAAACCAAACCCAGAGCCCAAAGATGGGA
>NW_004524595.1:1464201-1474568 GCF_000260255.1 Octodon degus | reverse complement strand
CAGAAGACCCAATACTATTATGGACTACTGGACTCTTTTAGAATATTTTGCTGAGTTTACACACCTATAATATTCAAATAATGGAACTCAACAAAAAACGGGGATACAGATGAATGTCCATTTTGTATCTGCATATTCAAAATGGTTAGGATAGATATATAGTTGCATTCTCTTAAAAAAATAGAGGGATTTGTTGTAATGCTGTTTGTAAATAAGATATCAAGTCCGCCTCTTGTATAGCAATTAACCACTAGGAAGAATGTATGCAATGTGTTAATTATTGAAACTGTCCTACCAATTTGGTTTGAAACTGTCTCATTGCTATTTCTCAATAAAATTATGGGAAAAAATTATTTTAAAAAAAGGAATGAGGCAGAACTTTATTGTGGCTTTGGTGGGAATGAATAGATGAGACAGAGTGAACAGGCCAGTCAGGTTTAGGATGGGCTAGTTTTGATAATGTTATGGCCTCATGACACATGGGGACTGTCCCTATTGGCCTGGTGCCTGACTTTTATAGTAGTATTTTTGCAAGCTTCATAAAGGTGTACTCAGAGAGATGTTCTTTAGCATATCTAGAAGTACCTCAGGGCAGGAATGAGAAGCAATTTCTCCAGGATCAGCCAGTCCCCACAGGCCAGAGAATTAGTACAATAAAGAAGATAATATACTTGACACACTTATGCATAAGCCAGGTTCTTTTGTGCTGCAAGGGTTATTGTCACCTTCAAGAACTATCATACCAGCTGGGTGTGGTGGTGCACATCTGTAATCGCAGCATTTGGGAGGCAGATGCAGGAGGATCCTTGTGAGTTCCAGACCAGCCTGTGCTACAAAGTGAGTTTAAGGCCAGCCTGAATAGCATAGTGAGATCTTGTCTCAAAAAAAAAAAAGACAAAAAAGCAAAAGAACTATCATAACCATATCAGTGATTCCTATTCTTGTCTAGAAGTAAGGCTCATGAGGACAGGGACCATGTAGCACCCAGCACATGACTGGCACACAGTAGCTCTCCAGATAGATTTGATGAATGAATATGTGTTCCCATTCCTGCTGAATTTAGGTCTTCATGCTCTGTAAAGGAGGTATAGGTGTAGGTGCTCAGTAATGTATTATTTTATCAGGGCAATAAGCATGACAGGGAAAACCACCTGTCAACAATCACAATGACCAAGGGCTTGAACTCTATGCTTATGATGAGCCCTTCCTGAAGAAGGCAGGTGGTTTCAGATTTTACCTAGTAGAGATTTCATGAATCCCAGCCACAAGTACTCCTGGCTTTGTCTTCAGGAAATCTGTGCTGACTTCTCACTTGACCAGTATTCTCCTTTTAGTCCTCTTTCCGGGACCCAAAAATCATCTTTATTTGACCATCTGGAGAATATACTCAGGAGTGTCTGCTTTGTTTCATCTATTTGGTTTTTTTTTTTTTATATATGGTCTTGCTGATTTACTTCATTGCCTAGACTGGGCTTGAACTTGCAATCATCCTGCTTCAGCCTCCAAGCATGCCAGGATAACAAGTGTGTGCTGCCATACCTGGAATTGCTTCCTTTTTGTGTGATCTTCATACACCTATCCTCAAAAAAAGAAGATAATATACTTGAGCCAATGCCACTCCAAGCATCTTCAGTGATTTATATTCAGTCAGACACTCTAGAGTATGCATGTGCACAATTGTTTCATGTGTTTTTTTCTTGGTTTAATATTGTCTTTGAGGAAGATCCATAACAGATTCCTACTTTCAGACCTTACAATCACTTGTCAGAATCGAGGATTCCAGGAGTTGGGATGGCAGTAGGCATCCAGAGCTCTAGGAGAATTCCATACCACTGCGCCATGCAAACATACTTTGACAGATAAGAGGAGGGTTCCAGTGCTGTGGGGGTGGGAAGGTTCAAGAGGCAGACTCCCTTTCCTCAGGAAATTTACAGATAAAAAACAACAGAAACAAACAACATGCACAGAATTTAATATTGTGAATATGAACTGGCATATTTTAAGAGAAATGTTGATGAGAGAGAGAGAGAGAGAGAGAGAGAGAGAGAGAGAGAGAGAGAGAGAGAGAGCGCACAGCAAAATAATACATTAGATCTGATCCAACCCCTTCTCCAGAAGTTGCCAAGACTCCCAGAAGCCTGGTCCTTTAACCCATGCCTGCAGTTCCTGTAAGATACCCAACTCTCCCCACCCCAAGCAGTCAATTGAAGAGGCCCTAACCACTTCAAGTTTCTTCTGCAGAGAAAACAAGAACCAAAGACTGGAAAATTAGAGGGCTAGAAAGTAGTAAAGAAAGATGAGGCTTCAACTCCACATAGAGACTGTCATGTCCACTTCCTTTCCCAGCCCCATTCCAGAAGCCTCTCTTCTCATTGGCTCAACAATGGCTGTTGCCATGGCTACTGGGTGACAGATGCTTTCTGAGTCTGGCATGTGAGGCATTCCTCCAATTTGGGATCCGACCTGGAAGAGGTGACTATTTTTAGCCACATGCTGCTTAATGTATGCTTTAGCAAAGTCAGCTCTTTACATCATCTTTCTCCTCAATGACCCATTTCCTTGCTCCTATTGCTTAAAGCATTTGTAGGAAGTTTGATTTACTATTACTACAATGGAAAAGGCTCCTATGATTTTTTGTTTTGTTTTGTTTTTGTCTTTTTTGAGACTTGGTTGCATTGTCTGGCTAAGGCTGGCCTTGAACTCTAGCTCCAGGCTGGCTTGGAACTCTCAGTGATCCTACTGGTCTCAGCTTCCTGAGTGCTGAAATTATAGGTGTGTGCCACTGTACCTGGAAAAGATTCAAGTTTGTGTGTGTGTGGTTTTTTTTTTCACCAGTAATCAAACTCGGGGCCTCACCCTTGTTAGGCAGGTGCTACACCACTAGGCTACATCACCAGCCTCAAGACTCTATAATTTAGATTTTTAAAATATTCCCCCAAGGCCTCATGTGTCTAGAGGGTGCTTGCATCATGGGGATGATATGCTCGTTAGTGGATTTATCCACCCTTGTGTTCAGCAGCTAAGTGTGCTGGTATGAGATGGGCCTGAGCGGCAGTAGGTCACTGGGGCCCAGAAAGTGCGTTCATGACCCCAGTTCTTCTCTTTTCTCTCCGCTTCCTGGATGCTGGGAGTTGACCCCTTTTCTTCCTCTATGTTCCTATGTCATGTTGTGTCTGCCTTGAGACCATCCAAATATGAACTGAAACTGAGCCAGAATAAACCCCGTGTCCTCTAAGTTGTGGGGGTTCTGCATTTTAACCCAGTGATGAAATAGCAACCAAGACAAAAACACAACAGAGACCTCAAGATCTGACCACAGACACTTCAGGCTCAGGACATTCACCGCCCAGTTATCAGCGCACACTTTCGCTTCCTCTTTGAGCTGCAAGGCTGCTCTTCAGGGTAGCACTTTCAGTCTTGGTTCTTCAACACGATGTCCAGCGCTGCTGCAAGCACCCTGGGGACCTCTGTGCTGACTTTGACCTTCATTATTGGTGAGTTTTCCATTTCATATGCCTGTATATACCTCTATTTTGCTATCATTTGCAAGCAATGATTCTTAGGTTCTATGTTTATCGCATGCATATAGAAAGGTAGCATGATTGAATTTCAAGAGTTTTCAACTTCACTCCCTTCCAAATTAGCTAGCTGGCCCTAGAATCTTTATATGATGTGCCCAAGCTATCTTTCTAAACCTAGATAGTCAGTTTCCAATCCCCAAGTGTGAAATCCCCAGGGCATTCTCCAAACATTCAATGTAACTACATTGGAAATTTTATACACCTTTTGATGTTTACCTCAATTTCATATATCCAATAATTTATATGGGCTGTCTCTCCCTACCCTAGTAAAAAGGATTCAAGCATTCCATCCTTTTTCTTGGTTCTCATGAGTAAAAATCTTAGAGCTTGAGACACTGAACACACAGCCCTGGTTCTGTGTTATTTGGACATTTCATAACTTACTTATGACCCTGGAAGCTTCATAGAACCAGGGAAGGTAATTTTTCTCCCTTCTGTGTCTCTGTTTCCTAATTCAGCACCTTGCACATAATAGAGACTCAGGAAATATTCATGGAGTTGGATTGCTATACAAAAGTTTTCAAACTAGGTGTCTACTCTAACCTCCACTACTGATTTAGAACTTCAAGTCTTCTAGATCTTAGCCTCCTTGTCTATAAAATAAGAATGTTAATACATGCCTCACTCCACAAATTTGCTTCTAGAATTAAACTAGGCTGGCTTTATAAATGGCACCCCTGAGATAAAAACACATGTTCCTCCAGAAATTAGAAAAAAATGAGAAAATATCATAGTAATGCTAAATCTGTCCAAGCTAGATAATGCAGCTTCAGCAAATATCAAAGTGATACAAACAGGTTACACATGAAGGACAAATCAGAAGTAGGGTTGAAGTGGAGGGAAGCAGAACATAGGAAGGAAAGGAGAAGAGGAGGAGTGGATACAACAGCATGGTATGGTCAGAGACCATGCCCAGTGGACTGGCACACAGAGAGTTGCTGAGCAGAAATAAGCTCAAAAGCAGTCATGATCTCAAGTCACCAATGTCTGACATTGCCAGTTCTGCAGATAACGCACTACTATTATGGACTTCTGGACTCTATTGGGTTATTTTGCTGAATTCAAGCACCTACAATATTTGAGTGTCAATGGAAAACCCATCTCTGACAAAACAAAACAAAAAAGTAGGATATAAATGAAGGACCATTTTGTAGTAAATATATAAAATATTATATATCTGTATATATAAAATAGGATAGATATACACTACTTTCTCTTAGTTCAATGAGAAGAAATATTTGTACTAATAGTGTTTAGACAAGATATCATGTCTGCATCTTGTACTCTGAGTAGCTACTACAAAGACAACAATATGCAATGTATTATTATTATAACTGTCCTCCTAACCTGTTTTGAAACTGTCTCATTGCTATTTCTTTCTCATTAAAATTAATATTAAAAAGGAAAAAAAAATGAAGTTAAAAAAAAAAAGCAGGCATGATGAGAGGGCCTTGCACCGGCACTGCACAGGTTCCCTTTTCTGCATGCCGCTGGAGTGTTCTTGGGCACAGAGCTCTCCAAGTCCACAAGAGGGTAAATCAGATGGAGAAGGGCCCCAGGCAAAGCAGGAGAAGGTCAGAAATGGAACCCAGCAATGTAACTGTCACAGGGGATTTTGATTCAGATAGACTTCTTCGAGAAACACTGAGCCAATAGAACTGCAACAAATAAAAGCTATAAAGCACATTGGTTCCTGGAAAAACACAAAAACCAGAAAGTGGCAATAAAAGCAAGGCACTGCAAAAATCCTGAGAAGCGGGGAAAAGACAAGCCAAAGCTAAGAGAATATAGAAGGCTGGCGAAAAAAGATTTTAATGTAACTATTAGAAGACACTTAAAACAGATACACGTGAAACGAGTGGCATAAATATACGGAAGGCTAAAGATAACAATTAAGCATGGGTTGATTTGCATTTCTCAAGACTGAAAGTGAATAGAGAAATTCATTATTTATCAAGGAGCTGGGGGCCGGCGAGATAGCTCAGTAGTCTAAAAGTGCTTGCTTAGGCAAGCTTAAGCAGGCACAGGGGACCGTGGTTTGATCCCAGCACATGTGCCTTGCCAGCCCCACCCTCAGGATGGGCTGAGCCAGCAAAAAAAAATGCTTGAGATATCAAGGAGCTGGGCTGGGTGTGGTGGCTCACACCAGTAAGCCCAGCACTTGAGAGGCTGAGGTAGGAGTATTGCCACCAGTTTATAGCCAGCCTGTGCACTGTACTGAATTCAAGGGTATTCTGAGCTAAAAAGAAAGATCGTGTCTCAAAAACACAAAATGAAACAAAAATGTAGCAAGAGTCAAGAGTAGGTGATGCAGTAATGGACAGGTAGAGATCAAATCAGATGGGTAAGAGCAGAGTGATCAACATGGGCTCAGGGCAGGAGCTCTCAGGACCATGGATAGCTCTGACCTCCCTATGTCTAGGTCAGAGCTGGCCTTTTAAGACAATGCTACCAGAAGAAGAAGAAGGAGATGAGGAAGAAGAAGCAGAGGAAAAAGAAGAGGAGGAGGAAGAGAAGGAGGGAGAGGAGGAGAAGGAGAAAAAGAGAATGTTATCTGGATTGGTTTCACTGCCAAGATTTCATTTCAATGTTAAAAGGATCTGGCTTGCCTCCTGATACCCATTCTGGGGAATAGTTCTTATCTATCTGGTGGCCTTTCTACCTCCACTCAGACATGATATGAGAAAGTAGAAAGGAAAATGAACTGGGCACTAGAAAGCTTGTGTTTTGCTCTTGGCATGGCCACTTGCTAGCTGTGTGGTCTTGGAGAAAGCAAACTTGGTAAGGCTCAGTTTTTCACCTCAGTAAAGTGAGGTTAGTTAAGGTTTTAGCTACTGCCTTTAAAAGAACTCCTGGGAAACTTGAATAAGGTCATGCAAAAAAGTGAAAAGTGAAAGAAAGCACTTTTAAACTGTAACAGCTTCATTAAACATGTGTGGTTGTTGGAATTAGCTCCCTACAAAGTGAATAAAAGAGTTCCATAGAAACTCAGTGGCCTAGGATACCTGGGCGGTTGGCCAAAGGGTCTCCAAAAGTGGGAGTGAGAGCCTGAGAGGAATGTGGGAGCCTAAAAGCTCTGGGAAGTGGACAGAAAGAACAAAAGTGAAAAAGAGATGAGAGTAGTGGTATACACCTATAATCCCAGGACTTGAGAGGCTAAGACAGGAGAATCACAGTTCAAGGCCAACCTGGACTACAGAATGTCTCAAAACAGCAAACAAAGTAAAAAAAAAAAATAGCAGAAGAGGACAGACTTGCAAGTAGTCTTGATATCCCCAAGAAAAACTACTAAACAAGTTTGATTATTTTATGTAAATTTAAGGCTAAAACTTGAAACAGTTAATGTATCAAATAGGTTCAAGCCTATTTCAATAGCATTAAACATCTTTCTGCAATTTTTAAAATGTCTTCTCTGGTCAAACTGAATCTCCTTTGTCATGTTCTTCCTTAGCTTTAGTTTGAGTCCAAAAAATATAACAGGTGATCAGTATAGAAAAAAAATAGGAAAAATAAACACATGAAGATAATATTGGGCCAAGCATAGTGTAATCCCAGCACTTTGGAGACTGCAGCAAGAGGATCACACGTTCAAGGCTAGCCTAGATTAGTGAGGTCCAGGATAGACAACATAGTAAAAGTCTGTCTTAAAAAGAAAGAAGAGCTGGGTATTTAGCTCAGTGGCACAACACCTGCCTGGCAAGTATGAGATCCTGAGTGCTATTCCCTGTATATGAAAAAGAAAAAAGAAAGAAAGAAAGAAAAAGAGAAGAAATTGATTCAAACAAAAATAAGAGAGGAGAAAAAGCAATATTCTCAATCTTACAAGCCAAACATAATTTTCCAAACATTCTTCAGACTTTTTTTTTTCTTTGAGCAGAGAGAACCTTTATTCATGAACTTGCTGGGGGTGGCACAGTGGAAGCCTTCAGGAGTGCAGGGCTCGCCACTTGTGCAGGGGACCGCGATCCGGGCTGTATTTCACCCCACAGCCATCAGGGATGAGGCGCTCCTCGGCTACCCTGTCTTCAGATTCATCTGCATTGAGCTTGGTGAAGCCCCACTTTTGGGGATGTGGATCTTCTGGCGGCCAGGGAACTTAAACTTGGCCCTGCGTAGGGCCTCGAGCACGTGTTCCTTGTTCTGCAGCTTGGTGCGGATAGACAGGATGACCTGCCCAATGGGAACCCCTGCCACTGCGCCCTGGAACTTCCTAAAGGCACCTCGTGTGCAAGTCTGGAGCCTGTTGACCCCAGCGCAGGACAACACCTTGTTGATGTGGATGACGTGGAAAGGGTGGAGCCACACCGGATGTGGAAGCCGTCTTTGCCACAGCTTTTTACCATGTACTTGTTGGCACAAATCCGGGCGGCCTCCAGGGCTTCCGAGGAGAGCTGCTCACACTCATCAGACACCATGAGGCCACAGAGTGGGAACTCACGCACTTTCGCTTTCTTCCACCCCAGGTGAAAGATGCGGATCTTGGCCTTAGGGATACCTTGACAGAAGCGGGACCTTGGGTACAGCTCAGTTGCTGGTAACACAGGGTGGGACGACGTCCCATGGCTACACCAAGGGTCTTTGAGGGAGCGCCGAAGGAAAAGAGCTCTTCGAACTTCTAAATGCTCAGAAAAAGTGCTGTCTTCATTCACTTTTATAATGAGCAAATATGGGATCATCGCCATGCTATTTTACAGTGTGTCTTTTCAAACAGCAAACAGGTCATACAGATACCAATAAATATGTGGTGGACACAGGTTTAATGGTTACATATAATATTTATTATATAAATATGTCATAATTATTTCATCATTCCCTTTTCGTGAGATATCTATGCTGCATCCAAGATTTCTTTTTGGGGGTACTTTATGTGAAGTTAGTGTAATAGCTAAAACTGCTTTTTTTTTTTTTTTTGTATTTTAGAGAAGGTTCTACAGGGTATTCTGGGTCTCTAGACCAGGTCTAGATTGGACTCATAGTGATCTGCCTGTTTACAGCCTCCCAATAATCCAATATCAGCCAAAGAAATTGAAAGTGTAATTAAATATTTACCAACAAAGAAAAGCCCACACCCTGATGAATTCACTGTTGAATTCTGTAAGACATTTACAGAAGAATTAATGCCACCAATGATGAAACTCTTTAAAGAAACTGAAGAAAAATAATACTTCCAAAATCATTTCTGGAAGCAACTATTACTCATTCCAAAACCAGAAAAGAACCCAACCAAAAAAGAAAACTACAAGCCAATCTCACTAATCAACATAGACACAGAAATCTTTACTAAGATACTGGCAAACCAAGTGCAACAAATCATCAAGAAAATTATGCACCATGACCAAATAAGATCCATCTGCATGATGCAATGATGGTTCGACACACAAAAATCAATAAATGTAATACACTGTGTTAACAGAACTAAACACAAAAATCACATGATCATCTCAATAGATGTAGAACATTCATTCATAATTTTTAAAACCCACAGAAAATCAGAATAGATGGATTTTTTAATCTCATATGATAAAAACCATTTATCACAAACCCATAGCTAACATCATACTAAATGGTCAAAACTGAAAGCTTTCACTCTAAAATCAGGAAGAAGGGCTGGCCAGGTAGCTCAGCAGATTAAAGTGCCTGCTTATGCAGAGTGCAGTGGCCAGGCTTCTATCCCCAGCCTGCCACGCCAGCCCCACCCCCGGGATGCACTGGGCTAGCCATTGAGACTAGGTGTAGTGGTGCATGTCTGTAATCCCAGCTCTTTGGAGGCTGAAAACAGGAGAATCACTAGGAGTCTGATCTACGTAATAAGACCCTGTAGACCCTGTACTAAAACACATTTTTTAAAAAAATAATAAATAAAAATAAAATCAGGAACAAGACAGGGATGTCCTCTACCAACGGTCTTACTCAGTGTAGTTCTGGAGGGGACACACGGAGTCACCACAAGCATGGCCAAGCTGCACAGACTGCCGAGAGACACCTTGGCACTTACTAGTCTGTGAGAAGTCCGACTTCGGCCATGACAAGTCATGCCACCGGCATCTCGTGGAGACGGACTACCACAATTACAAGGTATCTTTGCTAATTCTGGAATGTGGGTTACTGTTGAAAGAACTGAAAAGCCAGGTCATGGAAATGGGACCCTATTACTTTGTGAAGAACTTACCTCTTCATAAGTTAATTCCATATGAATTCATCAACACCTTTTGAAGAAAGGTTCATGCTGTACACTGACATACAATACACTGATGAAGATAACACTGTTGCACTACTACAAAATAGGACATTAACTCCATTGTTGGATAAAGACACATATGAAGAAACTGGACTTCAAGGTTGTCCACCTCAGTATTCTGGCAGGAAAATTATGAAAGTTATTGTTCCCATTGATTTGATAGATTTATCCTTTAACCTGGATTCCAAGAAATATGAAAGAGTATCTTGGTGCTTGAAAGAAAAGAAGCCATTGAAATTTGATTTTTCTCTTGGATTGGCATCAGGCAGGTACAGAAGAGTGGACACTAAGGTCGTACTTTTCTAAATACCAGATTCAAGAGCGGCAGCCCAGAGTGGCAGTGAGCACACTGAGAAATCTGCAGTGCCCAGAGCTGCGTAGTGGTGAGCTCCATGGAGAGCTGGAAGGGTCCTGCAGTGCTCCGGAGCTCTTCGACTGGCTTGGTGCTGTCTTCTGTGACTTGGGCCTAAATAATGAGCCTAATAACTTCATATCAACCTATTGCTGCCCCCAGCCAAGCACAGTGGTGACAAAGGCTTATTTGTGTA
>NW_004524595.1:1459744-1464056 GCF_000260255.1 Octodon degus | reverse complement strand
CCTTCAGATGGCTGTTGGGGCAAGTGATGACTGTCCAACATAAAGAATATGAAATTTATAATAAAAATATTTTTTTCTGGAAATATCAGCCAGGGAGATTACATAAGAGAGAGAAATAATAGGAATAAAGACAGGAAGGCAAGAAATTAAACTATCACTATTCACAAATGATATGATACTCTACATAGGAGACCCCAAAAACTCCATCAAAAGACTTCTAGAATTAATAACCAAATTCAATAATGTAGCTGGAAACAAAATCAATGCTCAAAACTTGATAGTACTTCTATATGCAAACAACTAACTCACACAAAGAGAAATTAGGGAAACCATACTTGTGACAATAGCATCCAGGAAAATGAAATAGCTAGGCATCAATCTAACAAAGTAAGTTAAAGATCTATACGTTAAAAATTACAATGCTCTAAAAAAGGAGATTGAAGAAGATATCAGAAACTGAAAGAAGGGGCCAGGGAGATAGCTCAGTAGAATAGACACTTGCCTGGCAAGCACAGGGTATTGAGTTCAATCCCCAGTACTGAAAAAAAAAGAAAGAAAGAAAGAAAGAAAGAAAGAAAGAAAGAAAGAAAGAAAGAAAGAAAGAAAGAAAGAAAAGAAAGAAACTTCAAGATATCCCTTGCTCATGGATAGAAAGAACCAACATAGTGAAATGGCCCTACTCCCAAAACCATTATACAGATTTAATGAAATCCCAATCAAAATACCATTAACAAACCTCACAGAACTAGAGAATGCATTCCTAAAATTTATTAGGAACCAGCAAGAAACCTAAAATAACAAAAGCAATTCTGGGCAACAAAGATAAAGGAGAAGGCATCAAAATCCCTGACCTGAAATTATACACAAAGCTATTGTTATAAAGTCAGCAGGGGGCTGGCAAAAATATAAACAGACCTGAAGACCAGTGGAACAGAACATAAGATGAAGATACAACTCTAAACACACTCAGTCACTTTGTCTTTGACAGAGGTACAAAAAATGTCACTGGAAGATAGTCTTTTTAATAAATGGTGCTGGAAAAACTGGTTTTCCACGTGCTGAAGACTAAACTGGACCCATCTCTATTACTAGCCACTAAACTGAAGTCAAAATCATAGGAAGATCTAAATATTAAAACAGAAACACTAATTTTAATGGTTCTCTAATTTTTGGTCCTTGCAATTTATTTAAAACACTTTGCACAATGTATAGCATAGGACAGTATCTTAGTTGTACTAGTAATATTATTCAGCAATAGTGTTATTACTATAATGATAAAATGGCAACATTACTATTAATGTTGTATCAATAATATATTATTATAATCATTATTATTTTAGTTATATACTAGACTTAATCTTCATACTCATTTCCTTATCTAAATTCCTTTTTTTCCCTTGAGAGAGGGCCTCACTATGTAGTGCATGTGGCCTTGAATTCACAGTGACTTTCCTGCCTTGTCCTCCCAAGTGATAGTGATACAGGGAACCTCCAAATGACATAGGGAGAAACACTGATCTCGGATGGAAGATCTCCAAATGATACAGGGGGAAAATGTTCTCCCAACCTAAAAGGTACCTGGGATGAGTTTGTGTTCTCTAAAACCAAAGAATTAATTTTAGGAACAAGCAGAGGTTATGAGCAGAATATATTTAGTGGGGGAAAGAAAGCTCCTGTCTGAGAGAGTGACAGGAGGGGGGCCCCCGGGTGGGTGGTCCCCAGGAAGCTGTCTCTTCCAGGGACTTTTATAGAGGAAAACCATGTGGTGAGGCTCATCTCAGGTGGTGGAGAAGACATGGGAACTCACTTAGGTGGGCATGAGGTGGGACAAAACCATGGTCAACCAATGAGATTACAACACCATTGCTCAGGTAAAATTGATTAAATCCAGTACTAAATAGGGAAGTCAGTCAAGGAGCAAAGAGACATGAATATGGGACAGGGTCTCTTCCTGTTGGGGGTTGGGTTAGTGACTCATTGGGGCTCTTTCAAGGTGATTGATACTTATTTAGAATATCAGTCCCCGATTCCCATTCCCAGGGAAGTATGTAGCTGTGTTTCCTCTTTTGTCTTGGTCTTGAGGTCTGGCCCATATGGGAGTGTCTATCTCTTCAAAGTTGCAGAGTCACCTTGTCTTCCATCTTGTCTCCTTGAAGGCCTGGCCCTGTCTGACTGCCTATAATATTTCTATCTAATTCAGCTGCCTACAACAATATGGTTACAGATGTGCACTACTGTGCCTGGCATACTTATTTTCACAAAGTACGTTTTCAAAATAAAACTTTTATATCAAATAAAGGTTATACTTTAGGACAAAGCCATATTTTAAATGCAGAAAAAAATTTAATTGTCATGAATAAGATGTTAAAATAAAAATTAGTGCATGAATGAAAAAATTTAGGATTCACTGCTGTTAAACTAAAGGTGATCAAATCCTAGAGGCAGCAACCCTACCTCTACAAAAAATCTTTCAGAAATAATTGTATGCACATATATGTACAAAATTTCATTGCAGAGTTGCTGTTGGTAACCAAAGTTTGAAAACATCTAATTACTTCAACGATAGGAGAATAATTAGATATAGTATAGTATATCTATACACTTTAATTTATATAGCCATTAAAAGAACAAGGTAAAACTAAGTATATAAAATTGGAAATGAGTTTCTTATAGAACATTATGATAGAAAGTGGAAGGCCAGACAGGAGGTATTGCATGATTATAATTTGTGTGGCAAATTTTAAGGATATTGGAATCAAGGCTTATTTATTACATGTGTTAGTCATGAAGCTATCTTAGATAATGCATATGAAAGATACATGAAACTGTAAATTGCTACAATGCTTTTTTATCCCAATTACCTGCCATAAATTTACTTTAAAAAGTGAGGGAGAAATACACAAATTAAAGGGACAGCATAAACTAGGCATTCTTACAAAACAAAAGCTCCAAAGCATCTTCATCCCAAGCCATCTATTTTCTGGTCATAGATCCCAGCTGTTATAGTAATAAATATATTTTTATATTATCATACCCAGAACTTTGTCTTTAGGTAAAGTATGTTTATCAATGTGTATAAGTGGAAAAACTGAGGTCCTTGGAGCTAACCTATTGACCCAAACTCTTGTGGTTCACAGGAGTTGGGTAATGACCAAAATTCTGTCTCCTAATAAAAATGAAGAATTCTCAGAAACCTGGCAAGATCAAATAGAGAATATGCAAATTCCCCTAGAAACAGGAAGAAATTAAAACAATTAAAAGGGATCATTAAGGAAGGAGGATTCTGTCTCCCTTTCAAGATGTCACAAAAAAGTAGGACATGTTAAAAATATGTTACAAATGGAGGCACCATGCCAAGGACTTTAAATAACAGAGAAGCTCTTCTCTTTCTCTGGAGTGATCAATGCAGAACATTTTTTAACCTATAGAGGTGAACAAAACAGCAGAAATAGAACAAAATCAAAGAACAAATGAGTCTCCACAGACAGAGCCAGAGAGATGAGTGAAGACGGAGAAAGTTAATCATGAACAAAAAAACACTGTAGCTGTAGATCCTTCAGCAAACAAGTGAGACAGAATGTGATACACAGAGGGGAGAGGTCCAGCATGCAGCCTTCCTCCAGAGAGCCACAAAAGAGATGATCCTATAAGTTATCACAATAGACATCACTCCTCATGACAGTAGCATCATCAGGCTAATGAGAGGGAACATGCTCTTGGGCACCATAACTTCACTGCTGAGAATCACATAATTTCCTAGAAATACAACAAAGTATAGAGAAATGAAAATGATCAATTTGTGTCATAAAGTGGTAGTAATGTAAAATGAGATAGGGATGGTGGGAGGATACTGTGGTTTGGATGGGATTTTCCCCAAGGCCTTTGGATTAGAAATTGGACTCCCCAGTATGATGATGTTAAGAGGTGGGATAAAGTGGGAAGTAATTAGGAGTGCTTTACTTAGAAGGAACTGAGGTAGTTCCTGTGAGACACTGAATTGGTTCTTGTAAAGTGAAGCTTCTATAAAAGAGTGAGACCAATCCTTAAGTTGTTTTCTGTCTTCCTGTCTCACCATGTGATCTCTGTTGCTTTCATGCTTCCACCACGATGCTATCTGCCATGATGTGATGCAGCACTAGTGGCCCGTGCTGGAGTGGATGTCACACTTTTAAACTTTCAGCCTCTCACTCTGATATAAATCTTCTTTTCTTTAAAAGTACCAAAGGTGTTTTGTTATAGCAATGTAAAATGAACTAATACAGAAAGAAACCAAAACTTTAAGGAGAGAAGACTTGTACAAAATCTAGGCAGG
>NW_004524595.1:1452956-1457379 GCF_000260255.1 Octodon degus | reverse complement strand
ATATATATAATTGAGCCATAAAAATCTTTTATGGCTGAATAAAAAATTTGTCATTTGCATAAAATGGAAGAATTGGAGATCATTCTGTTGAGTGAAATAAACCAGATTCAGGAAAATGATTGTCACATTGTTATGGTTTGTGTATAGGTGTTCCCCCAAAGCCTCATGCAGTCATAGGGAAGCTTCTGGAGTTTGTGATTGATTGTTGTGAGTGTGGATGCTGGACCTGTCCTGGGGCAGGTAATTCACATTACAATCTAAGGAGGGGAAAAAGGCTAGCTGGCTGCCTGAGCTGCTGCCACTCCTTTTGCTCCTATTCTTTGCCATCACCACGTTAAGCTGCTCTTTGCCATATGCCACTCTTCCTTGGAGCCAGCTGAGCGTGGACTGAATAATGGACTGAAACCTCCATTAACTGTGAGCTAAATAAATCTTTCCTTCCTTAATTTTAGGTGTTGGGTATTTTATCCCAGCAATTAGAGAGCAGTAACTGAGAAACACCTTTGCCCTAATATGTGGGATCTAAAAAAATATGACAAAAGTGTAAGGGAGAGTATTGTTAAGCCAAAAGAAAGGAATGGGAATAGGCACAGATATGACAAAGTGTGTTAGAATGCATGTACCAAAGTGTCATATTGAAACTGATATTTTGTGAAATAAACGCACAACATTAAAAAAAAATTACATGGTTTATAGAATATTTTATTGCTTTAAAAATCTTAAAAAAGGGGGACAACCCACTAGGCCCCCCTCCTGTCCCTCTCTCACACAGGAGTTTTCTTTCCCCTCATAAATATATTCTACTCACACACACACAAAAAAAAAAAAAACTTAAAAAGTTACAAGAAAGTTTTGAATGAAGTAGGAAAACATAGCTTTGTCCTGGCTAATGTCTTATGCTTAAGAACCATGTTGGACAGCTCCTTCAGTGGGACAGGTGCCATCACACACCTTCCCCTTCTTGACAAGCACATTTACTGGAGAGTGCAGAAGATTTTATCATTCCCACTTGCCGGGCAGAAATTAGCATCTAGTCCAAGCAGGAAAAGCTGGAATAAAATGTAAGCCCTGTGATCAATATCTTCTCCTGATGCTGCTCCACTCGATAGTGACAAAAGCAAGAGTGCCAGGGTGAGTTGGAGAAGTGACAGCTGTGGGTGTACGTGCCATATCAGGTGCAGGCTCCACCATAGCCCTGCACCAGTGTCTTTCAGTATTTCATAGGCGTACAAAGTCATTGCTACTCTATCCCAATCTCACAGTTGAGGAAACTTAGGCTCAGAGAGGTTAAATAACCTTCCTGAGGATGCCAATGAGGGAAAACAAAGACCAGATCCAAGACACACAAAATGAGGAGCAGAAAGGCAGCTGCAGGGGGAAGAAGAGGAGGAGGACATTGTCAGGCAGCCTTTTATCTCTGTGCCTCTTATTGTCCTTTGGTCCCAAAAGAGCTTAGTGATTGTTGGGTACATTGATGGAGGAGGTAAAGGGGCAAGCCACAGGTATAGAGAGCAAACCTTTTTTCAAAGGTAGGCTGAAAAGGGAACAAAAGATTACAATCTTGAAGATGTAGACAGAAAAGCACAATTGCAAAAACCTATAATTACAGTGTCAGGAGAACTAGCCAGAGGGGGAAAGGCTGCTTTAGGAGACATGAGAAAAATGGAGCAAAGGAATTTTTTTTTTTTTGGCTGTGCTACATTTATAAGGTGATAGACAATGTTTGTAGAAAATATGTGGGTTGAATGGGCAAATTATAAATATGTTTAACATTAGCTAATTTTTAAACAATTTTAAATGCAAAAGGATAGAATGGGACAATACATGGGAAATGTTAAATTATAAGATGCTGTACAAAGGTAGAGCAATACTTATTTTTATAGGATTGTATTTATAATTAAACTAGAAAGACAAAGAAAACCGAACTAAGGGCCTGAGCTGCTGCTCTTTTGCACCGTGCTGTTCCTCTCACCTTGTGTCCCTTGCTCCTCTTTATCCTGTTGAATTATAGCTCTGCTCCACTTCGGGCTCTGAGGGCTGATGGGGGACAGCTGTTCAACAGCTGGCCTGCATTTACCCCAGGTGGTGGTATTTTAGGAACCAGTTGAGCTGTTACTCTGCTTAGTGCTGTTTTGACTTTGCAAAATCTCATAATGATCCTGAAAGACTCCTGTTGCTGCATGGGTCTCTATCCAAACTGGGTAGAAGAAACTAACATCATGTGTTACATCATGTGGTCCTTTAGGCCCAGCCTGCACTGGGGCTGGCAGAGGGTCAGGGAAAGGTCATGAAGAAGAAAGCTTCATCACATGGGTAGGAGAAGTACTCGTGCCTCTACCTAAGGGGTTCCAAAATACTCAGTTTGCTTTGTGGCCATGTATTTGCCACAGGCCACTTTTTCAGAGTCACTACCGATGCTTTCTTCTCCCTTTCCTGGTCTAACTCCTCTTCTTTCACTCTTCTCCCTTCACTTCTCTGTGTTACTGTTCTTTCCTTTCTTCTTCCTTTGCTGCTCTCCCTTTCTTCTCTAGTGCTCATCTTCTTGCCAACATCTTGTAAGAATAGATTGTGTGGGGCTGGGATGTGGGCTAGGATTGGGATTGAGATTTATAAAAGATGAGCTACTCTCAAATCAATACCGTACAGATTTTCCTGCTACCTTGAAGGCCAGGCTTTGTGATGAGAGTCTAGGACTGAGTAAAGGGACTGCTGAGTAACACTTCCTTAAAATGACAGCCACAGTCTCCATACCAGAGAGCCTTCCAGAGCCAATATGGGGAGTGACTGAACTGTGCAGAGTAGACAAGACTTCTGCTCAGTAAACAACTGTCCCCCAGCCCTGGAGTCTACTCTTGTTGAAAAAGCTAATTGCTCAGTAAAGTGGAGGTTCAAAGGCATCATTCCCAGGGTTTCCATTTCTAAGGGCCCCTATCAAAGGATTTACTTCAGCAAGATGTGATCTCTAAGTAACTAAGTGACTTGCTCTAATGACTCATTAAGTGAGATTGTTTCTCCATGGTTTGATTAATCATAAATGACTATGTTTTCTTGTCAGATTTCTGATGGCACAAGGTACCCAGGGTCATCACAAGAGAAGCTGCACTTGCAGTGTACTGCAAAGCCAGGTGCCATTTCAGTCAACCTTTGAGATCTGACAGGCAAATGTGCTTCTCCCCCAGACGTTCTTGAAATATTTTAATACCTATATAAACCCAGTGCATCCCATTTACCATCCAAGGAACCACTACTTTGAAGTTCAGACCATCAAATTAAGGGGATTGATGAGGGGGGTAATCAGAACAAACATAGCACTTAGGAAAAGATTACCTTAGGAGAGAAAGGTCACATTTGAGATTAAACCAAACAAATATAAGGAAAAGTTCTGAATGAGGAGTGGACCAGGTTTGATGAAGTTTGAACCTTATGACATTTGGAGGAAAGACCTCTCTGGTGTAAAGGTTATACAACTCCAAGTACAAAATTAATATGAGAACTTCATGGGTCCTTGTCTTAGTCACGTTATTCGTTGCAGAGACATAATACTTGAAATTAGAAGAGGAGAGGTTTCTTTTAATTCAAAGATGGTAAATATTTTAGACAATGGTCTGCTGGCTCCATGGCAGAGAGACATAGAGAAGGAGAAATTGCTCACTTCATGGAAGCAAGGAATCAGAGAAGGTGAAGGGATGAGCTGGGAAGAGATACACCCTTCCAGGGCACCCTGCCAGCGACCCATCTCCTAACTTCCATGAGTCCCCATAACCTAACCACCCTCCAGAAGCCCCACCTATGAGTGCCTGATGCTCTTAGAAGATAACAAGCTATAAAATGTACCAGTCCCAAGGCTAGGGCTTACCAGCTTCCCTGTGTACCTGCTGTGGTCCTACACAAACCTTCCTTTTGGATCTCAGAACTCTCAGGTCATCATCCTCAAAGAACTGAGGTGCAGGTCCCCGGTTGGCCCTGCAGACCCTTGCCCTAGAAGAGAAGTGGTCACTAACTGCCCAAATATCTTGATTCCCAGCCTGACTCTCTTGCCCTTGGCTTGGTCTATATGAAACTCCCTTAGAGTTTCATCCACTACTCTGTGCCAGGTACTGAGGTTATAACAGAACAAGCCAGACTTAGCTCATGAGGAAAGACCATAGTAAGAAAGATGACAAACATACAAAGTAATATTCCAGATGGAGGTTAGTGATGGGTGTTTAGGGTATTCACAAGCAGCTCAGATGCACCCAAGAAGGTATGACCAACTCTGCTTACAATGAAAGGAGAGAAGGCGCATACAAAGATGAAGGTCAATTCACCACTGTGATAATTAACTGTGGTGTCAACCCTAATGGATTAAGAAATGCCGCCTAGCAGATTAGTGGAGTACAGCTCTGGGTATGTCTGTAGATGACTGACTTGGAAGCCACAAGCT
>NW_004524595.1:1448567-1449121 GCF_000260255.1 Octodon degus | reverse complement strand
TGTCAACCCTAATGGATTAAGAAATGCCGCCTAGCAGATTAGTGGAGTACAGCTCTGGGTATGTCTGTAGATGACTGACTTGGAAGCCACAAGCTGAGAAAGGAAGGCAAATCCCATGTGGGTGGAATCAACCAGTAGGCTTGTAGCTGTATGGGACTAAATAGGGAAAGAAAAGGAGGTCTTTTCTTTTGCTTCTTTAGAGGAGCTTTGGTCTTTGCCTTTGTCTTAGCAGGCTTGTCTCCAGTTCCCTCAGGTAAGGAGAAAAGCTAGGAAACATGGCAGGGGCAAAACTATACATTTATATACACAAGATGGTCAAGGCAATGATCCCGAGAATCTCCATCAGGTTCTTGAAACTAGCAGTTAATTGGTAGGATTCTTACCCTGACTGACTATATATGCTGATGCCTGTGAACTAAGCAACTGCACTGAGGATAGTGATGTATAATACTAGGGTCATGCTTGGAATGCCTGTCATTCTGGCCTTCTAAAACTGTACTGCTTCTAATGTCACATCGATTACTGCTGTACTCGCTCTCTCAAGTAAATGTTTG
>NW_004524595.1:1445087-1447851 GCF_000260255.1 Octodon degus | reverse complement strand
TATCATGTTCTTCTAGTTCTCTGACACACCAAGCCGCTGTCATGCTCCCCCTTTATGTTCACCTTCATGCGTGTATACATTGTCATCATCTTTTCTTCAAAAATGTGATCCTATTGGGAAGCTGAGGAATAAGACCGATCTGGGTTTCCATCTTGGCTTGGCTACTTTTTGAGTGTGTGGAATTGGGACAATGCATGTAAAATTTTATAAAGCTTAATCTGAAGATGGGGACAACGATAATATGTATATGCTTGCTTTGAGATTTAAATAAGACAATGAATGAAGGCACCAGTGCCTGACACATAGTCAGTTGCTAATAGGTAGTAATTATAATATAATATACATATGGCTTTCAAGACAGACAGACAGACAGATATCATTTTTGAGGCTGTTGTAGTGGCACATGCTTATAATTCCAGCACTCAGGAGCCTGGACTACACAGTGAGTTCAAGACCAGCATGAACTACATAGGGGAACGCTGCATCAAAAACAAATAAAAAACTATCTTTGATATCGCTATGAAAATACACATAGTGATATTATTTTAATGATTGCACAGTATCTTTATATGGATGTACCAGTTTACATTACCAGTCACTTCTTGATAGATGTTTCAATGGTTTTTAAATATTCACAACTGCAAATAAAGCTCTAAAATAAAACCCTGAACATATATCTATGCACAATTTTGCAAGAATTTCTATTGTACTGATTTCATGAACTGACACTGCTGGATCTACGTATTTGCCTGTTTATGGTCTTCACAGATATTGCCAGTTGCCTTCCCCAGGGTCATAGCATTTTAAATTTCCACCAGTGGTAAATGAAAATCCTTTCCATCTGGTTCCCAACACTAGGTACTGCTGATCTTGAAAATCTATGCCATGAGGACTTTATTAGAACAGAAAGAAATAAAAATGTTCATAGAACTCAGATTTTTGACATGGACTCACACCAGACTCTATGGTTAGCTCCAGGCCTTCAAATTTTGACTGGATCTATCGACTCTCCAGTATACAGATGGCCTTTTTGTATTCTTCCAACCCTGATCTTGCAGGCAGTCATTTTAGTTAGTAAACTATTTATAATATATATCAAGCTATATTATAAATAAGATAAGAATGAAGTCTTTTTTCCATAAAGTAAAACATATTAACTATTGTTATTTTCCTATCACCTTGTTATGAAATTTAGCTTTATCTTTCTTCCATAAAATAAAAAGAATGTAGTAGGGATTAAGAAAATACACAAATGGGTTCAAGAGGTAGGTAGAGAAGTTGATAGAGAAAGATAGAGGAAGATAAGAAAAGATAGAGAAGGAAAAGATGGAGAAGTTGAGGAAAAGTGTTAACTGGCATACATGTAGGCAAACCTGTCTCTGCCCAGCTGTGACCCATGCAGGACAAGAGTTCTGTAGGACCAAAGCCTTAGAGTCTGTCTCTCTACCCAGGCAACTAGGTCCTCAGAACTGAGGCATTGTGAGGATGATTCTGGCAGCTTCACTGCCCAGGGCCTCAGGGCCTGACCTTGTGACGCTGGGTGGTGCGTGCCACTGCTCTTTGTGCGGACAGTTCACGGAACAAGTTTTCTCCAGACCTCTAGACTTTCAACTTGTTTGTCACAGACAAACCAATAACTTCAAACCTCATCCTAGAAACCCCAGTCTGGCAAAACATGCCTGAATGTGGCTCTGAGAATGATAGAGAAGTTCGCTACCTAGGCCAGCAAGTAGAGAAACCTTTCTATACAGCTCTAATGTTGCCTCAGGCACAGTCTAAGCAGGAGGAAACTTTGGGAAAAAACGGCCTTGCATTCATTCTGATCTTGAAGGCAGCCATTTTAATGGTAAACTATTTATAATATATATCAAGATATATTATGAATAAGATAAGAATGAAGCTGTACCACTGGCTAGATGACTGAGTGTGCCCTCAGCTATTTCATATGAAAGTTAGAGAAACTATTCTTTGGGATAAATCCACCTGGGAAGACTACATAATAAAATCTATGTCCAGGACTGAGGTCAGTAATGCATGTACATTCTCCTTCCCCAAAGCCAGAGTGGAAAGGTGAATCTAGTGTTTCACACATACCCCTGGGCTAGATTTTACATTGGGTGGTTTAGCATGTTGAAATGGACCTTGTATAGAATTAAACATACACCCCAGAGTCTACTTTCCAAAAGCACTGCTTGTACGGAGATATTGTGACAACTCCATATAAGTAGAACTTTTAAAAGCACATTGAATCTTATACTTTAAATGATTGAATTGTAGGTTTTGGGGAAAATATCCCAATAACATAGCTTTATAAAAAACAAAGTTTTTTGGTGGAGGCCAGTTTTGTATCACTGCATTATTTGGCTACAAGAAAAAACATTAAATGTAATTAGTGTTGAGGAATCCATCTTTGTGCCTGCCTTTTTTTCCTTCCTAACCTCACCCATGATAGGCAAACACTCTAGTGATGAGTTCCATCCTTAATCCTTATTATTTTGAAACAGGGTCTCCCTAAATTGCCCAGGGTGGCCTCAAACCTGTGATGCTCTTACCCCAGCATCCTGAATAGCTGAGATTGCAGAGATGTGACACCACACCTGCCTTTTCTTTCTTTTTATAAAATTAATTTTGAGAAAGAAATATCACTGAGACAGTTAGTAGGACAGTTACAATAATTAGTACATTGCATACTGTTGTCTTTGAGTAGTTATTCATAGTACAAGATGCGCACATGGTATCTTGTCTAAACATTGATAGTACAGCT
>NW_004524595.1:1424318-1444032 GCF_000260255.1 Octodon degus | reverse complement strand
TTTTTAAAAACATTTACTTGAGAGAAAGTATAGCAGTAATTGATATGACATTAGAAGCAGTATGCTTTTAGAAGACCAGTATGATGGGGATTCCAGGCATGGCCCTAGTATTACACATCGCTATCCTCAGTGCAGTTGCCTAGTTCACAGGTATCAGCATATATAGCTAGTCAGGGTGAGCAGTTAATTGGTAAATTAACTGCTAGTTTCAAGAACCTGATGGAGATTCTCAGGATCATTGCCTTGACCATCTTGTGTATATACATGTATGGTTTTGCCCCTGCCGTGTTTCCTAGCTTTTCTCCTTGCCTTCTATTCGTAGTTTAATCCTTAAATTCTTGCTTTCCATTTAATTGTATTATACCTTTCAAATTTATTTCTTCTTTTGAGTTCTTACATTAGGGAGACTATACAATATTTACACATGTGGGTCTGGTTTATTTCATTTGTGAGTATATCTTCAAGTGGCACCCACTTACATATAAAAGCTTTGAGTTTATCATTCTTTAAAAATTAAATTCATCTTCTCTTCAAGATATCTATCATTTGGGAGAAAAATAAGATTATTCAAACAGGGAAAAGTCAACATCAATTTTTTTTAACTATCAAATTCAAAATTTTGCAGGTGTTGGGTGTGATGGTGCACCCATGTAATCCCAGAACAGGGAGGCTGAGGCAGACAGATCACTGTGCGTTCAAGGCCTGCCTGGACTACATAGGGAGACCCTGTCTCAGAAAAAATTATGAAACAAAAAGTTTCACAGAGCAATTGTTCTTTATAGAAGGAGGGTTCTGCTGAAAGAAAAAAAGGCTCTGATCAATCAGAACAGGCAACCCTGAAGGCAACAAGAGAGTTTGTGTTCTGCATAGACTGGGGAAAACCTGTGAGAATTCCAGACCACCATTCTTTTTCCCCTTCCCCAGGGAAACCAGAGAAGGGCTGTTTGGGTTTGAAAATGGGTGGGAATAGGATAGAGCTGTGTTGGGAGATGATCCAAGGACTAGGGTGGAATGGGATGGGGTGGGGTGGAGAGCCCCCAGGTGACTCCTGCAGCCGTGGTCCCAAGAGTCCTCTCTACTGACCAGGGCCAAGGGCCCATGGGTGCTTGCAGGCTTGCTGTCCTCAGTGGAACACGCACAACCTGATGCATATTCTGGAGAACACTGTGGGGCACATTACTGTCCCCTGAGGGTCTTTTTTCCATACCTGCCTGTTTGCTACCTCTGAATGTGATAAGTGACATTTGCCCATGACGCAAGACTTTACTGATCCCCAGCCTCATTGTTGAAACTGCCCCAAATAGTGACTCTCTTTTCAATCAAGCAGCACAGGAAGAAGCCTAAGGAACAGGCTGGACCCTCGGGCTTGCTGGCTGGCAACATTCTGCTGGAAAAGCACTGCTCTGCCTCTCTTCTGGCAGTGAGGAGGTCTAAGTGTCTGTGAGGGTCCGCAGAGACCTCTGCCTGAATACCTCAGTGTGGAAGTCCTTAGCTACGGTCGGCTTCTTTTTCTCCTAAGCTCAATTCTTCCTCTGTCCAGTTCTTGCATCAGCCTCTGCTCTGTTCGCTGGCACCAAAGCCGAAATGCAAAGAACCCAGTCAGCTCACTTTCTGAATCACTGATGTTTTCCAGGCTCCCTACCCCAGGGGGAGCCAAGAGGAGGGGAGACAGGAACGTGCCCCACATATGATTTGTCACCTCTGGCTTTACTCTGTGGAGAAAGTTTCCAGCTAGAAGAGCAGAAGAGTTAAAGGAGAGGACAGGGAGGAACAGATTCTTGTTTTCTGAAAAGAAGAAAGCAGAATGTCCCTAGGGTGGGGGCAAAATGAAGTCACCCTAACTCCTCAAGAAGCTTTGCTTTGAGGGGTGTTTCTCCCCCTAGAGGCCTTCAGGAGAGAGATCTGGGAGTAAGATCAGAGGAAGATAAACAAATCAGAAGCCACCAGGGCTGAACGGAGTTCTGAGCTGGCATTCTGTTCAAGTCAGACCCAGGCTTGCCGACCCGAGCCAAGCCTTGAATCTTAAAATTATGATGAGGCTTTGCTGTGATTATTTCCAGAGGATGAGAGCAATGAAGAGAAGCAAGACTGCTTTAAGTATTCTTTCTTCACCCTGCAAAGTGTCCCCATAGGTTTTAAAGGGCGGAAACTACAGTAAAGACCTGAATAAACAATACTATAGCTGAGAAAGGATGGCAAGGGTGCCATGAAGACAATTCAGGTGCAGAGTTGGGAGGGCTTTGCCTGTGTGTCCAGTAGGAGTTGTGAGGCTGCAGAAGGACGCTAGCCATCCTGGCTTGAACTTTTGTGGACTGATGGGCTTCTTTGTGCCCCTGCTAGTTGGGCCATTGTCTGAAGGACTGGGCAGAGTTGACAAAGAAGTTTTCAGCTGCCGGATCTTCACTCCTTGCTGCTTCCAGCTCTTCCCACTGACCTATCTGAGGTGCTCTGTCCAGCTCCAGAACAAATCCAAGTGCAGATGTCTACCATCTGTGCTTCACCAGCCTCCATCCACGGCCTCTGGAAAGCCACCCCTCCACCTCTCAGCCCCACGTGGTCAGAGCTCCACCTTTAGCTTCAGACTTGTGCACATGATCTAATCCTGGGACTCTTCTTTTTTTAAGAATTCTTAGGAAATCAAGACTTATTTTCAGTTGGATATGAAGTAGTAGGAAGCTAAAAAAAAAAAAAAAAGCCCCTGGAAGACACCACTTGGAAATATCTGCCTGAAAGAACCTTAACTTGGAGCTGAGAAATGATCTCATGGGCCCAGGAGCTTCTGAAGCAAGGGCTACCTTCAGTGTCAGTACACTGGAGATGCATAAACCAATCAATTTTCTCTGTGCTTAAGTATGTGTGGGTTGGGCTCTACACTTTTGAGCAAAGAAATCCAGATAATACAGATGAGGGAGATGACTACAGTGTTGGCCACATTTTCTGTTAAAACTTAGAATTCAATAACAATTTGTCCCCCAATTCTTCTTCCGGGTTCTTTGCTGAGTTATGCAGTAGATTTATCTCCAGTCATGGATGACCCATTCCTCTTTCCACACCCTCCCAGTCCGCATCTCTATACTTTTTTCCTTGATTTTCACTCTGCCACCCAGACCACTAAATTGATCAGGTTCTTTGATTAAGGGGCCTGTCTACCTGTTTGGACTTCCCAGAGCTGGTCTGTTCTTGACTGGTCTGAATGTGTGTGAGCCTTAGGCACTCCCCAACTACCTCCCAAGAGCCTCTGCACATGCAGGTCCATTTCCTTACCCTGTAAAAAGGATCTAAAGTCACTCAGCCTGAGAGCCACCCCTCAAGACTCGACTCCCTTGTGTCTCAGACACACTTCCCAGTGGGAACACCAGAGGGCAACAACTGTGAGAAAACAAGGTTCGTAGGGTCAGATTTATGATTTGGTAGTGTCTAGCTTGAAGAGAGGAGATTAAAGCAGAACAAGGATGAATTTCTGCAAATACCTGTAGGATTATCAATATAAGACTAAAGTCAGTGCATGAATCTCCCCGAGAGAGGAATGTGGGAGTAAACCTGGGCTGTTTTGTGCACTTGAGAGTTGTCCTGAACTTTAGAAAGAATATCTTTAACATTCCTTTAATGTCTCCAATGCTTATTTTTGTGCAGGTCAACAAATATGTCTTGATGAATTCCTGGGTATGGCATCTGTGAGGACCCTGAAAGGCTGGAGTGAGCTTGTGAGGAGCTCTACAGAGCACCTACATGGCCCAGAGCGGGATCAAAGTCCCGAATCTCAGGAGGCCAGAAGGAAGAATCCCAGCCCACTAGCTGAACTCGATTCTAAGGAGCCAAACTATTTTCTCATGGGCAACAAGGGCATTGCCCACTATGCCAAATCAGGAGGCAGCCATCTTCATAAAGCTGGTGGGAAGTGGAAGCCCGAGTGTAATAATGGTAAATCTATCAAACCCGAGCGGACATAGCTCACATCCTGTGGGCAATAAACATCTACAGGTGAAATTTTATGAGGTTTTAAAGGGAATTTTATGAGCTTTGAGGGAGTCTTAGTATAAACAGAAACCAGCCATGGAAAAACAATATAATGTAAGCTGTGGAAAGCAATATCTGAAAATTTCTGTCACCATCACCACACCAAAGGAACTATTCTGGGGAAAAGGAAGGATATGCTAGGCTCCCCATGTCTCTCTCATGATGTGCAGGGAAGTAGATTTGCTCACTAGGAGCACTTTTTGCCCCTTGAGGAGAAGACTACCATAGGCTCCTGTGTCTCGCACAGCACCTTGTAGGCAGCACGCATGTGTGGGTGATGGGCAAACGTGTGGAATGTCTCTAGGAGATGGGATGACTCTTGTGAGTGCTGGCATAGGTGTGTACTTCCACAGGAAGTCCTTACTGTCCTAGGAGAAGTTTCTATTACAGAGAGGAAACCTGAACTCTGAGTGTTAAGAAGCTGTCCCGAGGTCACTTACCTAATAAATGACTGAACTCCAAGTTGAACCTATGCTTCTCTGTCCCCAAAGCCCAAGTCCTTTCAACTGCATCTATGGTTATTAGACTTTTGGATTTGCTCATGTAATGCAGTTTCAAAACTCTCAAGAGGACACTAGGTGTATTGCCAACATTTTACTGAGAGGATATTATTAAAAATTGAGAACATTATGTTCACAATGACCCCCAAAGACAGGACACGATGACATTATCTCAGAACAAAGAGAATATGCCTTGCTTTATAAAATGCAGCATTCCTTGATACACTTGTATGTACCCATGAAAATGCTATCCTTGTGAAGCACTAGTCTGGCTTGGGGCATGGCCACGCTGCCCTGTCTGTCCTCTTGATCCCTTGTACCACCAGTAGTACAACAGCACAATGTCTTGAGCTAAGCAGATGCTTATGATTTCTGTTGAATTACTAAGATTTACTTTTTTTTCCAGTTATGGTTCAGATCTAAAATGTCCCCCCTCCAAAATATTGTGTGTTTGGAAGGTGATGGAATTGTCCAGGTGTAGTACTCATCAGTAGATTGGTCCACAGGTGGGTTTATAGCTGATCTCTGCCTCTCTGTCTCTCTCTCTCTCTCTGTCTCTCTCTGTCTGTCTCTGTCTCTCTCTGTCTCTGTCTCTCTCTCTCTCTCTCTCTCTCTCTCTCTCTCTCTCTGTCTGTCTGTCTGTCTGTCTTCTATGGGGTAATCACTCTTCTCCTACCATGTCCTTCAGTTCTGTTTCTGCTTTGGAGCCAGTGGTCCAGGGGCTAACACTATACACCAACATAAACTTCCCCCCCCTCTAAGTTAGGGGTGCTAAGTATTTTGTCACAGTGAGGGCAAACTGACTAAGACAGGTGCCATGGAAAGTCTTGACTGATATAGATTCTTACCTGCATCCCAGACCCACCTACATGACTCGATTTGCCTTGTCTGAGCTGGATTTGGTCTCCATCACTTCTTCATTTCCTCTTTAGAACAGCAGGATTTCTCCTCCTGGCAGACTCTGTTGCTACAGCTTTATTTCTTTTCACTAGGGAGACTTCATCACGGCCCCTCTGGCTATGAACCTCGCCCTCAGGGAGTCTGTACAAATGTGGCCAGGGAGGACTGTGCAATTCTAAGGCGTGGCTGGGCACCTTGGCCCATGGTTCTGGGGTTTGGCAGTCCTGACCTCTTTTCCCAGTTTTCCCACTGGTGACCCTGGGAAGTTCTCTCCTCTTCTTGAATCTGATTTATTTGGTTTTTTGTTTGTTTTAATATACAAAATGAAGGCCAAAATCTTTAAAAGGTGCTTCCAGCCTTGGCAATACACACTTTCCTTCCATCTGGCTGATCCCAGCTCTTCCCACTTCAGAGTTCCCTTTGTTTGAGAGAAAATCTGAAACTTGGGGATAGATTCACTGACAAGCTGGCTTTTGAGGAAGTTGCTGTAACATGATCGTGCAGCTGTTTAGTGGCTCAGCATGAGTCTACATAGGACCACTCGAGGGTGGGATGTCAAAGTTGACCAGACATTATCTTGGACCAAGTCTCCTTTTTCCATACGACCAAATCATCATCCCCCAAAGCATTATTAATTGTATGCATCCACCAGATGCAGGAAGACCTTGCTGGGAAGCTGAGGACCCATGCTGGGGGTCACCCACCCTACTTGGGTTTCTCCTTGGCTGAGCTTACAATGGAAGGCCTGGCAAGAATCCAAGCTCTGTCTTGGAATAAATGACTTGTCAAGGCACCAGCCATATCCCCAGGAGGTATTCACAGACCCACTTAGTCTTTCATTTGTATTATAGCAATGAAAGGAGCTTGCCTAGAAACCCACCACACTGAGAAAAAAGTTAAGTTACAAGGTCTGAGTTATTAAAAAATTTTTTTTTTGGAAAAACATATCCTTTCTCTTTAATTTAGAATAATTACCCTCTAGCACTCATCAAATCAGGGCCATTTGGATGCCATCGAAAGACAGAGGAAAAAAAGAGAGAGCAGCAGACCAGCTGCCTGCTAGAGTGACTTTGGTTGCTTTTTCACAGGGATCAAAAACTTCCTGATCAGTTGACCCTCAGCAAGGAAGTGACAAGCGCAGTGAGGGAGAGACTCCTCTGCAAACAGGGCAGTTGGCAGAAGCAAGAGCTACATGTACATGCACGGCATTGATCACTGCTGGAAATTTCTACTTGTTATACCAATAACCCAAGTGGGGCTTTGACTCCACTTTGGAAACATCATGATGATCCCCCACCTATCTCGCCTGTAGTGGATAAGGTTTCCCAGCCTCTGAGAGACAAGGGCATAATCCTTCCTCCAAAGAGACAACTTTGGGGGAGGGGTTAATTTTCATGATCTCTTTTTCCACAGTGCCACCTTCCCCTGTTGCCCCTGGTGGTCAGTATGAGAGCTTGTGCAACCCTAGAAAATGAGAATCTTGGTGACGGGGCAAGACCAACAAGGCAAAGATAGTATTGTGAGTCAAAATTAAAAAAAAAAAAAATTGGAAAACACAAAGCAAGCACATCTTGATTCAGGAAAGGCCTTCAGGGAACCACCAAAGAAATCAAACAGTGGATAAGGCACCAAGATCCTCAAGGAAGCTGACTTGGGAAAAGAGAGGTCCCAAACTAGGCCATTCTTTTCATCTTGGTCTATTTTCTAATGCTGTAACAGTACATATGATTTAGATCTAAAACAGTATTATATTTTAGAAGATGATTAGATGGGGGCAGGACAGCACACTTGCTGTTGGGAGGTAGGGCCTGTTGGGTGGGCCATTGTGAGAGTGTGACTGGAAGTTAGTGTTTCTCTCTGGCTCCTCCCTTCTTTCTGCTTCTGACCGCCATGGTGTGAACGGCTTTCCTCTAGCTGGCTTGACCACTATGCAGTTTCTGTGTTGGAGCCAGCTGACCACACACCAAGACCTACGAAGTTGTGAGACAACATCAACGTGTCCTCCTATAAGGTGTGGGTCTTGTATCTCTGTGATGGGAAAGTGGCAAAGACAAGCCAAAGACGCCAGCCTGGTAAGTGGTTAGGGAGAAAGGATTTATTTCTCACAGTGGTGGAAACTGGGAAGTGCAATATCAAGGTGCTGACATTTGGTGAGGGCCTTCTCACCGTGTCCTAATACAGCAAAAAAAAATCACATGGGAAGAGGGAGGGAGCACACAGATTCAGGTCTCTTTTTCTGTAATAAAACCACTAATGCCCTCAGGACATAGGAGAACCTGTACTGTAACAACATGTAACTCAGTTGTGCTCCAAACCTTTCTGATCAAGAAGATTATGGAGCCACAGAGAAGTGTGTTCGAGGATTTAAAGTGAGCCTGGGGAGAATCACATGGAGAGAAAAAACATTTTCTCAAGCTTTCACAGAGAGCAAATTGGTCAAGCAATGGCCCTGACTCATCCTCAGGTCAGACACTGACAAAAGAATGTACAAAAGGTGGTACAGGGCTACAGGATAAATCCTGAGAGTACTTGGCTGACCTTATCAGATACAAAAGTTACATTTCTGGGTATATAGGTCTTGCTATATCTTGGTCTTAACCATCCAGTAGAAAAGTATAAAAATGAGGTATATAAAGTAAATCCATATTAATATGATGAGCTGTAAAAGGCTCAAGTCAATAACTTCTGAGG
Organism: Octodon degus; assembly: GCF_000260255.1. NCBI lineage: Eukaryota > Metazoa > Chordata > Mammalia > Rodentia > Octodontidae > Octodon > Octodon degus. The sequence goes on along the minus strand of NW_004524595.1, from coordinate 1,435,924 downwards.
ATAACCCACTAATATTATAGACTGCTAGACAGTATTAGATGGTTAGTTGAATTCAAACACTTATAGTATTTAGATGCCAATAGAATATTCACCTCTGACAGGACAAATAAATAAATAAATAAATTTGAAAAAAAAAGAAAAAAAATGGAAATAGAAGGCGTCAATTGTTTAATTAGCTTCATCTTTTTTTTTTTCAATTGTTTGTTTGTACTTTTTCTTTTCTTAATTTCTTACACATTGCTCCAGTTTTTTCTTCTTCCAATATCTGGTAATATGAATAGCTGGTTGTAAGACAATACCATGTACTACAACAAATACTGTGAAATTTATATTACTTTGTTAAGTAAAATTCTGTATGAGTTGTCAAAAAAATAAATAAGATTATAAAAAACCAAAACAAACAAACAAAAAACCACTAATGCCATGGAGACCCTACTTCCATGACCTCATATAAACCTATTTATCTTCCTAAGATGCCACCTTTAAAGGTCATCAGCATATAAATACAGAGATTAATTTCCTAACACATGAATTTTTGAGGACACATTCAAATCACAGCACTCTGAAGAAATATCCATGAATGGGAGACTTAGGAAAAACACTGCTCAAGTGACCCAGGGACATTCTGAACTACAGAGAACCCAAAGAAACAGGTCTGCCACCTAGTAGAGATGTCAAGAGAAAAGGCCATGGTTCAGCAGAGTTCGGAGAGGAAGAAAGGGTGGAAGGGAATAATGAAGAAAGGTCTGATAAGGAGCATTAGGTGGAATTTGAGGGAAAATCTAATCACTGAGAAAGGCCCTCTAAGAGGCTCTCTTATAACTACTGACCTTTTATAAGTAGTGATGGAGAAACTGAAAGGATAGAAAAAAGCTACCATTTTATAAACAATTTAAGTCATGTCACCATTAACCTAGCAAGGCACAGAGGCTGTTCAACATCTTTTTCCTCTTGACTGATTCCTCCAACAAATACAGAAATATCAGCACCACAGAATTAGAGACCAACCTCCGGTCCTCTTCTGGCTGGTAAAGGTATCTGAGGTCACAAGCGTGAACCACCGCCTGGGCCGGTGTCTCCTTCTCAAGCTGTAATTCCTCCCCTGTCCCCATCAGGGACAATGTTTATCTGTGCACGCACTTTTGGAACCCAAGGGTTTCCAGGAACTCTCTCTCTCTCTTCTGTCAGAGGCGCTCCTCTTTGCCTCTTCCTTATGTGGATGAACTGCGTCTTCTTTAGCGGCCACAGGTCTGGGTCCCTGGGCCCAGGTTGTGCTCAGCCATGGCTGGGTGTTATGGGCCTATAAGCTGCCATCATTTACTGCCAGCCAGGTGCCCCCTCCTGATGTCCTCGAGCATGCAGACTTTTGGTCCCAAGCCCACGTGTTTACCATCTCCTCGTAGAGCAGGCATTGTGGGATTGGTGTCGGGACGGGGCCTAGGCAGGGAAGCTGGGTAATGCAGCATGTAGGCAGCCACTAAGACCTGTTCTCAGTGTCCCTCCACATTTGTAGACACACAGAAGAAAGTGATAATCATGCACAGGTGCTAGCCAGATTCTGCCCCAACCAAATGATGACACTTGCAGAACTGGCAGGCTGATTATTTATGGGTTTACCACTTAAGCCAAAAGCATCTGTCATTTGCTTTAAGAAGAAGTTAAAGGTTAAGAGGATCTCTTCAAGACAGGGTCAGAAAGGTCATTTGAGACAGATTCGGTTAAGCCAGGGCCCCATACAAATTCAAGCAGAAAATCCTTGGAGAGGAAAAGAGGGCTTCTCAGGAAGGGCTGGCCTGTCTAGAATCAGCAGCTCTCCAGCAGCCTGTGAACGGAAACAGAATTCAGGCTGGAGGATGAACCCTAAGACAGGACCCTCCTCGGGGGTGGTGGATGGGCTTTGCCCCACTCTCTGGATTCCGAAGACTCCACCTTCCTCCTTTATTCCTTGACAGGCCAGTGACACTAGCTCTCCTGTTGAGTCCCTTGAGGCACTATTATCTCTGTTCAAACCCAAACAGAACTGCTCAAAACACTTCCTGTGAGCCGGGCACCAAAATCTGGGACTCGAGGCAATGCACAGGGGAGAAGGTCATGGTCCTGGGCCACACAGAACTCAGAGCAAGGTCAAGGGAGATCAAACTAACTATGATACGGGAAGTCTCAAAATACTTCCCAAACTGCTCCCCTGCCCCGCTGCGAGGACAGCTCTGCCACCCGCCTGGCTCCAGGCAGAGTCAGAGCCACTGTCTGATGGAAGCAGGGAGCCATTAAGTCACACCTGGGACTCTTTCATGTTCCCTTCTGCAGCAGTTCATTATGTGGCTTCCCAGAGCCAGGTGCGAGTGAGGCTGGCTGCTGGCCTCAGGGACTTTTCCGGCCTGGGTATCTGGATCGCTCTGGTGAGGGGGGTCTGTGTGCAGCCTGGGCCACAGCACGTCCTCCACATCCCCTGGGGAGACACAGGATGCTTCTGTCCATTTCTCTTCTTCTGTGGCTTTCCTTAATGTCACTGGCTGGGGGGTGGGATGGAACCCCAGGGAGGCTTTAAAAATTGAAAGCCAGTCCTGGCTAGGGCCCCCACCGGATGGTGAAAGAGCACAGGAGGAAACAAAAGTGCTTGTGTTAACAGAATGTCACTTCCCAACATGATTCAGGCTGAGGCAGGAAAAGGAGAGCAAAAGCCTTCCCATTCATCACGTTGGACACGGTTATTTTTAGAGAAACACCAGCTCGGTGGTGGGTTCCAAGGGCCCTGTCGTGGAAGGAAATGAAGCTGGGCTGAGTCAGTCAAGAGTGGAAACTGCGTGTGTGTGCGTGTGTGTGTGTGTGCACACGCACGCATGCGCGTGCGTGCACACAAGCGCATATGCACACACAAAAGCCAGGGAGGGGAGGGTAGACAGCCTTTCTGCAGACCCCAGGCCTGGCAGCTCCTGCGGGCATAAAGAGGGAAACAGAGGGAAGAGATCCCTGGGCAATTGGGAGAAGAAAGGGAACCCCTCTGCCTGCCGTTGAAGGGGCCTCTTGACCCAGAAAGGGACCCTGCCACTCCTGCTGGTCTGACCTGTGCTTTCTGACACACACCACCTCCTGGGAGGGCCAAGCAGCCTAGTCCTAGACTCAGCAGAGAGACTAGGGTGTTGTGGCTTCTTCGCCAATCACTGCCTGGAGTCTGGCCAGTGCGAAGGCTCTGTGCCTGGCTGCCAACTGCCTTGGGAAAGTACTCAGCCCTAGTCAGTACCTACATCCCCATTTTCTCGGCGAGAAGTCTTTCCTGTAATGGAGAAAGCATTCCTTTTTTGCAAGAGTCAGAGAAGAAATTTCTCTTCAGACCACACAATCTGCCTCTCTTCTCTACCAGCTGATGGGAAGGGTGTGAATTTGCCTTGGGTAGATTTGGACTCAGTATGATCCCATACACTGATTCTTCCTTCTCCCTTTTCCTGACTTCTCCCTCTGGGGTTATTTCTCTCCTACCTAGCTCAACTCCATCCAACCTAAGGGAACTGCAGCCCAGGATGAGCCTAAACCTGTCTTCCTTCCACAAGGCCTTCTAGATGTGCTTCAAGGTCTATAGAGATGTCCTTTATACTTCGGAGATCTTTAAGGGCTACAAAGTTGACTCACTTTGCATTAATAGCCTTGTAGTCCTTGAGGTTCTGGCATATTTTAAACCTTCTTGTGGGTAAGGAGGGTTGGAATTAGAAAGGCTTCCAGTACCATCACTGGAGGAAGCTTCAGTAACCACAATGAGTGGACAGAGCACCCCATGCAGCATGTCTGCCTTCTCCTAGGAAAGTAGGCAAAGCTCCCAAGAAGCTTGCTGGAGCTCCAGCCTGTCTGTAAATAGAAGTCTTTCGCTGTCTCTGCTACCACTCATGAGATGGAGGGCTTAGCTATTTTGTACCATACCTGGGTGTGTGAAGATACAGGGAGGGGTGAAGGAGGAGACCTCTGGTTCATTCATTGTCACTTCTATCTTTCCTCTGAGAAGTTTCCACAGACCAGGATCACAAGTCAACAATCTCACAGAGAAATACACTTGACTATTTGTGGACCCTGAGGTTCACTGTGCAGAAGAGGTAGCATTGTCTGAGAATTCTGGTGGCCCAGTCCCAGGTCTGAAGCCCATCTATGTCTAGTGTGTCCTCAAGTCAACCAACCACCTCTCTGGACCAAAAAAGGGAGGTCTCAGACCAACTGGTCTTGAAGTTCCTTTCTAAAGTACCATAAATAATGCCTAATGAGGAAGGTGGGGCTTCTAGAAAAATGCCCTTTAGAGAAGTTAGTTCTCATTGCTCATGGAAGGTAGCAGAAAGTAGCATCATAATGGCTAACACTTATCAATTGCCTGCCAAATGCCAGGGACTGTACATGTCTTGCCTTTACAGCAACCCTCTATGCTAGGTATTATTTTTCTACTTATATAGATGAAAAAATAAAAGATCAAAGATGTTAAATCAATTACTCAAGGCCGCTGCAGGCAGGCTTAAGAATATATTTCTGGTACTAAAGCTCAGGTGCTTTCTGTCATGCTGTATTCTTTCTAAGGACCAAGGAGAACAATACCTGTTTTTATTTTTCTTATATTAATCATCCTTCTTAAAGTCTATCCCTTCTCCATCCCTCACTTTTCCTTTCTAGGACATTATACACTGCTTAAAAGAGCTCCAACTCTGCCTACCTTGAGCCATGCTGGGGAAAGTAAGGAATAAAATTGGTGAGTGCTGGCTTCATATGCCACTGAGTCAGGCTGGTACAAGTCACGACCAGATGATATCATCAGCAAGCTCCTGCGTGTGCTGGAGCTCACGGTCGAGTGGCATGAGTCAGATGCCAGCCCACTTCTTTCCTCACACCTGATCCCAGTTGACTTCCTGCTCCTCTTTCCTTTGAAGCTCTGTGTTGGTTGGTGCTTGAGGGTCTCCAGGAGGGCTCAGATTGTTCATTCAGATCCTTACAGAGAAGGAGTGGGATAAGTGGATGCACCAGTTTACATTTTGTTCTCTCTGATAAAATTCCTTTTGTCTTTGGCATGCTCTGTTACTTTCAAAAGCAATTATCTGCCTCTTCAGTCTTTTATTTTCTGTTCTCTGATTTCTGGTCACTCTCCCTCATACCTCTCTGTCCTGCTTCCTCTTATCTCTGTGCTTTCACATTATTTTTTAATCTTCAATTGCCAGGTGTCTTATGACTGGGGACAAACACACAGTTGATTAAAGTTAACTTCCCATAGATTCCAGGGGTCTTCACGGCACCACAGTACAGGCATGGGAGCCCTGGAGGGCAGGAAATCAGACCTTCCACTGGATGCCTAGGGAGGCCTGGAGCTGAAATGGCTGGATCATTAAGAAACTGACTCGCACATCATAGTCTCTAGGCATCGCTTTCAATAAAAGTATTCTCAGAGAAGGATCCTGACTGAGATAGGTGATTCAGTGAGCTTGTATTTCTGCCCTTTTTCTTCCTCACTGGTACCTGAGATAATCAAAAGGCTCTTTGGCTATAGGACAACAAAGGAAGCTCAGAGATGCAGGGCATTGGCAGCATACCAGAACAACCAGGCACTCCTCTCTGGCTTCTCTTCATAACAAGGTCCACTTCAGAGGAGCTTCGCAAGTAAGAACCTTAAACTTACTAGCCTCGAAGGTTTGTTTTGGTTTCCTATAAGGCCAAGAAACTCCAAGAGAAGCAAAGTTAGCAAGCTTTACTCCACACTCAGCACAAGTGACCTCTTACTCTCGGTGGGTAGGTGAATGGCAATTGAAAAGGATTACCATATAAGCACAGAAGGTATCTAGATGCATCGGTAGTGGGATAAAAGGCCCTTGTCTTATTTCCATTCCCTCAACTCTACATGATCCTTTGCATCATTTTCTTCTTGTGTCTTGCTTTCCACATTTATAAGATAGGCTTGCAGAAGAAAAAACCGACACATAATTGCATAAAGAAAATGCTATGTAAATAATATTAGAGATCCTCCTGCTGTTTACTTGACAGGAGTTCACTTGGAAGGTTCAAGATCCTTTTGATCTTAGATGAGAGGGTCCAGCTGCTGAGAGAGGGAGTCTGATTTAATCCAGAGTTAACCTTCCAGAAGTTCTCAGTACATAATTTGTGATGCTTCTTTGTAGTCTATATTCAGGACAAAGATGAAGAATGATTCGTGGAACTGGTAACTACCATAAACTATGACCAAGCCATTTTCTTTCTTCTGTGTCACTTGTCTCTTACATATCGTATGTTATTCTATACAGACTCAACCATTCCATCTGGGCAGGTGCTTTGGGCCTCTCAAGGGCCTTTAATTCTGTCTAGTACAGTAAAAGTCAGAAGAGATAGTTTCATGTATAAGAAGCTATACAGACTTCAGAATGCAAAGTATTCCCAGCATTTCTGACTCCCTCCTCCAAGAGGTGTTAAGATAATGTGGCTCCACAGAGCCAGCCTGGAGAAGGGCTAGTGCAGGGGGTCACCCAAATGAACATACTAGCCTGCACACAACTGTCTTCCTGTAGTCCTCCCTCACGTCTCTGCAGCAGATTGGAGCAGCCTGTGGAAAAAATTCCTGTCTATTTTCAGAAACAGATAAAAGCATTCAGATTATGCAGTACAAATCTCAGCCTGAAAGCAGCTGGAAAAATCTGTTTCTTGCCACTGTCACCGACCCCCTGACCCTTCCAAGTAATGACATTCAGACTCCCTTCCCCTCCTCCCTGCTCACCCCTTCCCAGCACAGACTGACCCATCCACTGCACATCTGGTCCTTGTCTACACTGTCAGAGCATTTATCTCTCAGACACTGGAGACAGTAGAATAGGGGCTGAGTTTTCTTGTACTTAAAAACTATTATCAATGGGTTCAAGGAGAAGTCAGGGTTAAATTCATGTTTCTTTTTGTCTGGAGTTCTGGGGTGCATATTTTCCATGCCGCTGGTTCTCTTCTCTCTATTCAGGGGCCAGAGGGCAGGAGGCACAGCCTCAGAGAGGTACATGGGTGTCCTATGCTCAAATCCACACCTGGGGAGGACAATATTCTACCCTGAGTTGAGCTGCCTGAACCTAGCCATCTCTGAGTTCTGATCTCATAAGCATATGCAGCTTGGGAACACAAGCTCGCATCACACTGGCTCTCTGAGGCAGGGAGATTATCTCTGGCTTTAAGGAAAAGTCTGCCTGAGGTTGGATCCACCGTGCAGGATGCTTATGTTTGCTCTGAAGACTTGAAATAGTAAACACAATGAAACAGGATTATGCTTCGTGCACTGGGGCGCAAATGTCAGCACGCACACACTCGAGGGACCACGGGTAACTTTTCCTCGGGGAGGCATCAGGGGCTCAAGCTCCATACTGAAAATCTGCTTGCCCCTCTGGAATGCTCTCTGCTCAGCTCTGTTCGCTGAACAAGTCACCAAGTACCAAGCTCCTCCTCCAGGAATCCTGTCCCCCCCACTGCACCCCACTCAAGGCAGGGGTTTTACTCCCCAAATAGAAGCCAAACACAGTCAGCTGCCAAAGGAGCCATATGGGATAACTCCCCCCAGGAGAATGGGATGGCCTCCTTTTCTCCTCCTAGCTTCCTCCTCCGTGGAGCAAGAGCCTCTCTGGGAGAGGACGAGGGCCCTGCGTGTCTGGAAGGCTGAGAGGGCCAGTGGCTTCAGCAAAGAAGGCTCCCAGAGCGGAGCAACAGCGCGCAGCAGCAGAGCTCTGGGCGCCATCTGTTTGAGGTGCTATGGCAACCACAGGCAGGATGCGCCGAGAGCGGGAACTGAAGGGACCCTGCCGAATCCCGCCAAGTTTCTGCTTCTCAGCTCTTACACGGAAGACACGTTCTGTGAGGCAGGAACTGAGCAGTTGCGAGTTTTAATGAAAAGCAGTGGCAGAGCTCTAGCAAAAGAGAAAACCCACAGCTCACCCCACGCCGTCCACTGATCTGACTTCTTGGGGATGTTTTAGACACCTCCAGCTTCTGCTCTGTCCAGCCTCACCTGCCTAGAATGCCCTCCTCACCTTCTCTAAGGGTTGAACTCCTACTCACTCTTAAAGATCCAGCTCGAAGGTGTCCTCTTCTACAAGGTGTTCCCAGGTCCCTCCAGCCCAAGGAAGTTGCTCTTTGCTCCAGCAGAACCGTCTCTCTCCACCCTATCTTGGGACTTGTGCATGGAAGTAGGGAAGCATGGGTCTGTCTCTTGCAACAGGATGTGAACACGGTGAGCACAGAGCTGTGTTCTATTTGTATTCCCTTCCCACCCATTCCCAGCAGAGAACCCAGCCTACAAAGTACTCCTCCAGTTGTATCATATTACTGATGGCCACGATGGAGTCCCCGGTGCTAGCTCAAATCTGGCGCAGCAAAGTACAAGACCCTCCTCATTCTTTTTCCTCCTTTCAGGCACAATTCACCTATTATAAAATTTACCATTTGAAAGGGTACAGTTCAGTGGCTTTGGTACATTCTATTGTGCAACCGTGTCTCCTGTCTAATTCTAGAACATTTTTCATCTTCCTAAAATGAAGCCCTGTATGTATTAAGCTCCTCATCTCCATCTCCCCTGCTCCCAGCCCCAGGGAAACACTAACCTACTTTCTGTCTCCATGGATTTCCTATTCTGAGCATTTCACGTAAATTCAGTTATACAATATGTGGCCTTTTGTATCTGGCTTCTTACACTTAACATAATGTTTTAAGGTTCATCCATGTGTTAGCATGTAGCAGTACATTTCTTTTTATGGTTGAGTAACATTCTACTGTCTAAGATACCATGTTTTGTTTATTCATTTATCCATTGATGTACATTTGGGTTGCTTCCATATTTTGACTATTATGAATAATGCTGCTATAAACCTTCATGTACAAGTCTTTGTGTGAACATATGTTTCCAATTCTCATGTGCATATGTTTGAGTGGAAATGCAGGATTATTGGTAATTCTATGTTTAACTTTTTGAAGAACTGCCAAACTGTTTTTCATAGCAGCTGTGCCATTTTAGAGTTCCACCAGCAATGTAGAAGGGTTCTAATTTCTTCACATCCTCAAATTCCAATGATTTTCTGTTTATCTATTTTTAAAATTTTTTATTGAAGCTATCCTAGTGGATATGAAAACCAAAACACAATTCGTTTGGTCTTGAATTGCACTTTTCCCTAATGATTAATGATGTTAAGAATATTTTCATGTCATTATTGGCCACTTGTATATTTTCTTTGGAAAAATGCCTATTCAAGATCTTTGTCTATTTTTAAATTGGGTTGTATGTCTTTTTTGTTGTTGAGTTGTAAGAGTTATTTATGTATTCTGATGCCAGACTTTTATCAGATATATTACTTGCAAGTGTTTTTCTCCTATTCTTCAGGTTGAATTCTTTTTACCTTCTTGATAGGACTTAGAGCCACAAAATTTTTAACTTTGATGAAGTAGACCTTTTTTTGCTTGTATTGTGATATCATATCTAAGAAAACATTGCTCAATCCAAAGGTATGACATTTCATTTATTTGCTTTTTTGTCATATTCAGGATTGAACCCAGGACCTTTGCACTTAGCTATAGCCTCACCCTGTTTACATTTTTATTTTGAGACAGGATCTTGGTGAGTTGCCCACACTGGGCTTGCTCTTGGGATCCTCCTGTCTCAGCATCCCGGAGTGCTAGAAATACAGGTGTGCACCATTATTCCTGATGATAAAGATTTATATCTATATTTCTTCCTAGCAGTTTTGTAGTTTAGCTCTTTTATTTAGGTCTTTGATTTATGTTGCACTAATTTTTGAATATTGTGTGAGTTCAAATTCATTCTGTTGTATCTGGATGTCCAATTGTTTATGCAGCATTTGTTGACTGGCCCTGGCACACTTGTTACAAATAAAAAAAAAAAATTTTTTTTTTCTTTTTTCTTTTTTTTTGGTGGAACCTGGGACTGAACTCAGATCCTTGCATTTGCCAGTCAAGTGCTTATCCTACTGAGCCATCTCCTGAGCCAATCAAAAAAATTTTAACCTATTATTTTCCTGAGTTCATCACCTGAGAAAAAGCCATTGGTTCATTACTCAAATATGGAAATTGGGCGATGTCACATATTTTTAAATGTAGCAGTCAATCAACTTGACTTCTTACATATCTCGGAATCTATCCAAGAAAAGTTTAACAACATCCAAGGTTGAATGTTTTCACAAATGGAAATCCCTTGGAGTTTAAAATGGATACTATACACCTAAGACAGAAGGTAAATTGTACTGGTTGTTTTTGATAAACAGAGAACATACACATAAAAGAAAAAGAGCTGACTCTCCAGCCCTCACAAATGGACCCATCTTGCTAGAATCATCGCAAATTTAATGGAAATGAGTCGCTCTTTGTCTCTGGAGTGGTTGCTTGCCAGTGAAAGAAACTTTGGGGAAGATCCTTTCCCTCCCTAACCCACCTTGATGTAATGGACACACTGAGGCCTAGACCCACAGAAGTATAACTGTGGAGGTAGAGATGGGGCTGTAGTAAGGGAGGGTGCTCTGAGGGAGAACGGAGAAGCAAAGAGCAATGGTGGTACTAAGAAAAACAGGAGTGAAGAAGAGCACCAAGAACTGGGAGAAGTCCAAGTTCAAAGATGCTGGGTGAGAGACAGCAGTGTCCATCACACCTGGGTGACTTCATTGAATAGAAGGACCAAAAGGAGTGGCTCCTAGTCTCAGAAACTACAGTAACTTACCTTCTTTAAAGCTGTAGAAGCTGAAAAGTAGGTTTTTCTCTATCTCTGTAGTGGGGGCTGAACCCTAGTTATCCTTCAACCTGCTGAATTTTCTGTCTTTCAGGCTGCTGTTGGCTAACATTGGAAAAGAGATGCCCACAGTCCTGATAGCTGAGAGGTAGACACAGATGTCACAGAAGAATGGTGACAGCAACGAGGCAGGCTATGCCTTTGTATAAGGTGGAACTTACCTTACGCAAAGAGGATTTCATCACTTTTGATAACACAGATGGACCTGGAGGATAAACAAGATGCAAGATGGCAAGTATCCTGTAATTTACTTGGAGTGTACCAAAACCATGCTTTAAACAGTAAAGTGGTGGTTGCCAGAGGCAGAGGGAGGAGAGCAGGGAAACTGAGGAAATGTTGATCAAAAGACACAACATTTTGGTTAGACAGGAAGAAAAGTTTAAAAGATGTACTATGTATCATGCTGAATATAATTAAAAATAGCATATTATATTCTTGAAATTGCACAAAGATTTTAAAAGTTCTCATCACCGGAGACGACCCAGGCCGTGGGATCCTGAACAGACCCAGAGCACAGGCCCGGGAGAGTGAGTGAGACGACCTGGGGCCGCGGGATCCTGAGCAGACCCAGAGCACAGGCCTGGTCCAGCACAGAGCCCTTCAGCAGAATTCCCTGCAAAGAGGCTAGAGGAAAGACCCACCCAGCTGATTCAGGAGCAGAACACCTTGCCAGAGAGACACAAAGGTTTCCACTCTAACACCTGCAGCAGAAAGAAGGGGAGCACACAGCTAGATCCAAACAACACCCACCTGGAGGAATCTGAACTTTGTAGATCCGGACCTGGTGCTAAGGTAATAACTCTATCTAAGCTCTACACCAAAGGTCAGAAGACAGGTA
>NW_004524595.1:1308908-1421968 GCF_000260255.1 Octodon degus | reverse complement strand
ACTCAGGAGGCTGAGTGCTCACTCTGAGTTCAAGACCAGCCTGGGCTACATAGTGAGTCCAAGCCCAGCCTGAACGATGTAGCATACAACAATACATATGTTGGAGATTTTCAAAACACATAACTGATTAACAATGGTTGATATATTATCTATTTTTTATGGTCAAATCTGCTGCTCAGTTTAACATATGGTTATGTAAGATTGGATATATGATTGAATATTATCACTTGCTTTCAATAAACCTTAAATTTTTGCTGTCTCTCCTTCTCTTCTCTTGCCTTTTTAAAAAATTTAAACAGAATATAGTAATAATTGATAGGACATTAGAAATGGTACAGCTCTTTTTTAAATACAGGCCTTGAGCCGACCACAGGGGTCACAGGCAGAATAGCAGAGGCAGGACTATAAATAGCAGCTGTAGCTGAAAAGCTAAAGACTGGCCTGACCGGAGCACGGTATAGGGAGGACCTACGCAGAACATCAGTCTCGGCCATTCTGCCTTGCTCTGCTGAGACACCCTCTCCCCAGCAGGCATCCTCCTCTCCCACAGACAAAGACTACACAATGTCACTGGAGGAGCTGCAGGTCTGCAGAGAAGCCTCCATTCCTAATTTAATGAGAGAAAAGTTAAAACGGCAAATCAACCTCAGCTTTGGGAACGAGCCTCCTCTGGGTCCATCCTGAAGGGCCAAGCCCTGATCCTTTATTTATGCTGGGTTGTCTGTCTTTGTTCAGTTGTCTGCTTAGCCAGACTGGATGGTTTAATGGAAAAAAATATGGTGCTGTCTAACATGATGTAACAAGATGTCATCTTCTTACTCCAACACATAAAACGGATTTACAGGAAGGAGAAGAGGGGGGAAAAAAGAAAGCCCCAGGGAGCCCTTGACTCAGATAAAAACAACTGGGCTTTGTTTGTGAATGTCAAAACGCTGCATGTTATTTTACTTAGCCAAACATGAGAACAGACTGGTGTTTTAGGGGAACATAAGATATGGTCCACGGCATCCTGGAAAGGCAAGCTAATATTCACTGCATGTCGTGCACATATGCGAATACACCACGGATCATACCTACGAGCCACACAAACACAGAACACTGCCACAGGTGCTGCACACATGTTCCGGGCACACACGAAGATATGCCCCACATGCCACTGATGGCCCACCCATAGAGCACACTGCCCCAGGCCATCGTGTGACTTCTGGCATCAGCCCAGAGCCCCGCTACAAGGGCATGCTCACACCTTGTTTTCAACCAGGAATCCTTTCACTTCTATATCACTGAGGCATGGGAGTGAGCATTTTTGAGACTGTGAGGTTCTCTGATGAACATCTGTGAGACTCTCGTGAGCTTTCCAGATATATGCAAAGCAGCCTACTGGAAAATACGAAGTGGAAAGAGGGGCAAAAGTTTTGCAGTTCTTTTTAAATAAGCAGTGTTTGTAGAAGCCACATTTCAAACCATTCTTAATATATGAGGAAATAACGTGAATCAGAAAGTATACAACCATGCTCCTTGGTCATTCATGTTGCTGAGAGTACTGTTGTGCTCAGTACGTATTTGAGGCAAATTCTGCTGTAGCCTCTGGAGACTGTCAGTGCCTGTATGCGCGTGTGCACACACACACACACACACACACACATACACACACACACACACACACATAATGACACAGAGCACATGCCACATTGGCCCCACCCTCTAGGCACGCTGAGCCAGCAACTTAGACTGGATGTGGTGGCGCACGCTTGTAATCCCAGCACTGGGGAGGCTGAAAACAGGAGGACCACTATGAGTTCGAGCTGCGTAGTGAGACCCTGTACCAAATACATTAAAAATAATGATTATTATTATGACACAGAGAGTGAGGGAAAGAGCAGCAACTCATGGCTCCCTTTCTTCTCTGACCTCCCTTACTCATCACGAAACCAGAGGTAGACAGTGCTGGTAAAATCCTATGTATCTATGAATGAAATAAAAACAACTGAGTTAACTTTATGCATTTTCCACTACTCTGGTAAAAAACCAAGTCTATATGTATCTATAAGCTATGAAATACAAACGATATAATTTAATTAAATGCTCTTATTTTGCATTTAGAATTGGCATTGGCCAGGCATGATGGCATGTACTTGCAATCTAAGCACTTGGGAAGCTGAGGCAGGAGGATCACTGTGAGTTTAAGGCCAGCTGTACTACATAGTGAGTTTCAGGACAGCCTGAATTACATAGCCAAACTCTGTCTCAGAAGAATTAAACAGTAAAACTGGCATTGTACACTACAGAGATGAATGACCAAAGCCATACTGATAGTGGTAAAAAGACACTTTTTCTAAGACATTACATGGCAAAATTTAAAATGTCATGAAAACTTGAGAGGGAGCTTGCAGCAAAAAAAGAGGAAAATGTTTCATATTTTTATGCCATTTGAGGAAGGGAACAGGGATCAAACCCAGGGCCTCATACATAGTGAGCACATGCTATGTGACTGAGCTGTGTCCTCAGCCCCAAGCTTTCAATGTCATTATCAGTGCCTTTTGTTTTGCTGTTTTGTATTACATCCCATGAATCATATAGTAGGCCTGACTACCTTGCCTGCTGAAATGTCTTGTCCACCTGTATGGGATTTGATGGGTTTTGTCACGGTTATTGTATCTGAACACAATGACTATAATAATATTTACACTAGGTATAGTGGCACACATCTATAATCTCAGCACTCTGAGAGGCTGAAGCAAGATGATCACAAATTCAAGTCTTGGGCTGGCCAAATAGCTCAGCGGATTAAAGCACCTGCAAGCAGGTGCAGGGGCCAGGGGTTCAATCCCTGGGCCTGCTGTGCCAGCCCCAACCCCAGGGCACACTGATCCGGTGATTAAGACTGGGTGTGGTGGCATGCGCCTGTAATCCAGCACTTGGGAGGCTGTAAACAGGCGGATCACTATGAGTCTGATCTAGTAGTGAGACCCTGAACACCCTATAAACCCTTCCCTAAAATACAGAAAAAATAAATAAATAAACAACCCAAAACAAATTCAAGTCTCGCCTAGGCAAACTAGGGACTTGGAGAGACTGTCTTCAAATAAAAAAAAAGCAAAAAAGACTGGGGATATAGCTCAGTGTGAAGGTCCTTGGTTTAAACTTCAGTACTGGGGGAAAAAATGTCTGGAACATAGTAGTTTTCGGCAAATATTATGCAATCCACAAATGATTGGATTACTGAATGTAAGCCCACCACGCCACACCTAGTATTCTGAAGGCAGAATTAGTTAGCATGCCCGGCACACAGGGTATATTTTGTTATAGCAGCAGCAGCCTGCTCCCTGGAGCTCGGTCCAATGATGTCCTCATCCATTCATTTATTAAACACCTGTTCGTTGAGCACATGTTCTATGCCAACCAAAGACAAATTCTTCAGTTTGAAGATTCCTGTTTGGAAAAGGAGCCATAGGAACAGAAAAGCAATGAAGCAGCAGAAGTCTATGTGCTGAGTATGAAGGGCAGGCTGCTCCATCGTGCCTCGGAGGCCCAGGGAGTGCTGGGAAGGAGGCACTCTTGTTTCCCTACATGATCTCTGCTCTTGCTAGAGCTGGCCTTCCTACTGACTAGCCAAGCCATAAAAGCCCTCACCTTCCTCACCACCCTCTCCATGACTTCGTACATGGTGTTCCTTCCCTGAGCTGCTTCACTTCTCTTAAATTTCTTTCATCTTTCAAGGCCTTTTTGTCCAAATTGACCTCTCCCTTTTCTGAGTGATCATATAGCAATTTCTTCCTGAACATACACTGCTTTGAATTGTTCCATCTCTGCTTCTAGTCTCTAAACTTTCTCTGCCATGCTGTTGTTCTCCACCATCAACACTAGACCAGGCTGTAAGCTCCTGAGGGGCAGCAAGCACCTGGGTCCTATTTTACACTGTGTGCCTGGCACTCCTTGTGAACCATTTGAACTCTGGCGAGAGGACATAGGGGCCCTACTCCCAAATGTGGGTCTGAGGTTCACTCCTTTAAGGGGAACAAGCCAGCCCACTAGTCAGTAGCCAGTATGAAAGCCTCTTCCCCAGGCCCTGCTAGACAGGGTGGGTCCTGGAGTGGGAAGTACAAGGACCTACTATTGCACTCTAAACTGGAAATACAGAAAGGGTGAATCCAGGCTCCCAGGCTGTTGTGTTCACGCCGCTGCACTAAAATGGAATCATCTGATGCAGATGAAAAAGCAATTAATTAGCTAACCCAAAGCTGTTTCCTCTCGGACTAGGTTGGACAGATGTTCTTTCTGGATTCAGCTTTTCTGAACCGATCATAAAGAGTGCCAAGACAGCGAGTTGAGCTGGCAGTGCCTGCACCGTTAATTCCTACCATGTCCCCTCCCACTGCGGGGAACATATTGAATCTCCAATAATGAGAATTTGCCTTGTGCTTCTGGGTCACAGTGGCCCAGTGCTTGAGTCTTGAAAAGTGTTACTGCACGCAACACAAGGCTATGGAAGGACACCAACTGATAGATGACATGATCAAGATAAAACTCTCTAAACAGATTCTGTGGGGCCAGAGAAATTACAATGCCACAGTGAGCCCCAGGAAATGTGCTTCAATTACACAGAACACACATGAATCAAGCATCTGCTGTGTTTCTAGTTAAAGCCTCCAGAGCATTCTTAATAGTTTGGAACAAGGAAAAATATATACTAAGAGCAGAAGAGTTTAAACATGAATGCAGCCTGGTGAGTAAGGTGGGCAGGCTCTGGATTTGACTGAGCATTCCATTCCCAGATACTTAGCCTTGGGCCAACAAACCTCAGTTTCCTATGGGTACAATGGGGGTTGATAAAAGTGCATGGGTAGTATTTAGAAAAGGGTTATGCAGTGTATTATATTTACAACTGTTAGCCTTGTTGACTACAAGGGTTCAACGTCTAGGTGATGATAGGACAAGAAGATGTCCTTGGTTTTCTGGGGGGTAAAAGAAAAGTATGTTTGCAAATACAATCTTTTTATAACTGTCTTTTTTCTTCTACTTCAGAAAGTAGGTGGAAAGGTACTTTATCTCATGGTCACTCAGTAAATGTTCATTGTCGATGGTGTTTTTTTTTTTTTTTTTATGTATCTAGGACAGGGGCTACAGGGTCTTACTACGTAGATCAGACTTGTAGTGATTCATCTGTTTTTGGCCTCCCAAGCACTGGGATTACAGCCGTGCACCACCACGCCCAGGTTCAGTCATTGTCTCAGCCCGTCCTGGGGGCAGGTCCAGCATGGCATGCCAGGGTTCAAGGCCGGCCCTTCATGTCGGTTTCTTTGTTTTGTTTTGTATTTTTAGAGAAGAGTCTAGAGGGTGTCCAGCGTCTTACTACTAGATTGGACCCGTAGTGATCTGCCTGTTTACAGCCTCCCAAGAGCTGGGACTACAGGTGCCTGCCACCACATCCAGTCTCAATTGCTGTGTTAGCATGCCCGGTGGCGGGGCAGCATGCAGGCCTGGGGATCAAACCCCTGCCCCTGGGCCCGCTTGCAGGTGCTTTAATTCATGGCAGTTTTGAATTCATCATTCTAGGATAGAATACCAGTGTACTGGCTGAGAATAAAATCTGGAAGCATTAGGTTGAGAGTCTACTTTGGAAAACCATAAATTAGGGGCCAGCCAGAGCTCCAGGAAAGATCTAGATGGAAATGAGAGTCCAAATCTGGAAAGTCAGATGTGTACAGTTGTCAGGTCTAAGAAAAATCTCATGTTTGATTTCCAAGGATTAAGAAGGGCAGCCCTAAATCATCAACAATTTCTTAATCTCCTTACATGAAAACTGTAAAGCTTGGGGGGTCTCAGAAGTGAAGATCTCTGTGGTAACTGCCAGGATTCCCCTGGGTTATCTCTGGTTTTCAGGACCCTCATGTGTCCACACGTGCTTATGGACATAATGATACAGGACAACAGGATGATTTTCTGGAAAAGGACCAAGATTCCTGAATACTTTCAATTGTGTTTGTTCAACTTCACAAAATTTCTTGCCTAAGTTGCTCACTCTAATTCCTTGTTTTTCATCATTCTTCTTTGACTCTCATACTTTCACTGGTTTGTACCATTTGTTTGCATTTGCCACATTTGCCTTTGATAACCCTAATAAGTAAAATAATTTTTTATTTGATTGCTTTGCCTTTATCACCATGCCATCAGTAAACCCAGTTATGATACATTGGCCATCAGCATCCAAAATAAAAGGTTGCTCTCCTAAATTTCTTTCCAGCAGTTCATCACCAGCAATCTCCTTCTACCTTGAATTGCTTGGTTTTTATTTTTATTTTGATGGAACTGGGGATTGAATATGCTCCCTTTGTTTCCTGCCCTTTGGCCAACCCATGGTTTGCTGGTGCTAGATATCCCCCTGCCCCTCTGACCTGACTTTGGAGATCATTTTCATCTCAGAAGCTGATGTATGACAGTCACAAGGTTATCACTTTACGGAGCTCCTCTCTGTTCTCTGACAGAGAGATCTCTGATGATACAGATCTCAATCATCTGTAATATTTTTCTCACAATTTCTCTGTGTGCCTACTGGCTTTTATCTTGATGGTTGAGCCCAGGCAATAACTACTCTGTTTCTGTATCTAGATCCGAGTAGTCTCTATTTATGAAGAAACCATCCTTGTGCATGCTTCTGAGTTTGACATCAGTTTAAAGATAAATAAATGGACCAATGAAAGAGAATATAGAGTCTAGAGATTGACTCATGCACCTGGGGATAATAGATTTTCACACAAGGCATGATGACAATTCAGTGTAGTGAGGATAGCCTTTTTAACAAATGGGAATAGAAAAATGAATTTGACTCAACATCATCTGTAAAAATTTATTCAAAATAAATCATAGACCTACATGTTTAAAGTTAAATTTTAAAACTTTTAGATGACAACATGGAAAATCTTTGTGAATCTGGCTTAAGTGAACATTTCTTATATACGACACAAAAAACAAATTGACAAATTGAAAGTCACCAAATTTTAAAATTTCTTTTTCACAAATATTATTAAACAATGAAAAAACAAGGCATAGAGAACATCTTTGCAAATCATATAACTAATAAAAATCTTGTATCTAGAGTTTCATGGTGTCAGGGATATAGTTTAGTGGCACAGCACCTGCCTGGCAAGTGCAAGGTCATGAGTTTGATTCCCAGTACAAAAAAAAAAAAAAAAAAAAAAAAAAAAAAAAAAAAAGAAAGAAAAAAAAGTTTGTGTGTGACAAACTGCAAATTCAGTTGTAATGGGGGAAAAGTCTAGATTTTTGAAATAAACACTATATTTGCCTAGATATTGCACCAAACAAGATATATAAAAATGGCATATGAGTACATGGAAAAAAAAAAAAACAGGCAATATCATCAGCCACCAAAGAAATGTGAAATTAAACCACAGAAAAGTATTTCTACATTAGAATCTCCTGTGATACTGGGGATTGAACTTGGGACCTTGTGTTTGCCAGGCAGGCACTTATACCACTGAGCTATATCCCTGCCCCCAAGCATCATCCCATTGGAATAGGTAAATTTTACAAGACTGAGCATACCAAATATTGGTAAAGATGTGGAGAAACTGGAACACTCATGTTGCCATTGAGAATACAAAAGAAACACTTTAGGAAACAATTCAGCAGTTTCTTAAAAAGTTAGATGTGTCCCCAGCATATAATTCAACTACTTTTATTTTATTTTCCCAGAACTGGAAAGAACCAAAATGTCCATCAAAAAATGGATGAGTAAGCACACAGTAATATATCCATACAGTGGGTGATGACTCACCAATACAAAGGAATGAAATGTAGACACCTACAACCACATGGGCAAGTCTCAGAGCGTTGAATGTAATAAACCAGAGAAGAACAGCATACACTACGTAATTCTATTATATAAAACTCTAGAAAATGAAAACTACTCCATACTGACACCAAGCAGAGTAGTGGTTGCCTGGGGGTGATAGCAGGGAAAGTGTAGAAAGAGAGGGCTGCAAAAGAATGCCAGAAAATGTTTAGAGGTACCAGTTATATTCATAACTTTGACTGTAGGGATGGTTTTCTGGACAGACACCTATGACAGAATTTATCACTTTACACTTTAAATGTGGGCAGGTTATTATATTTCTAGTATAGCACAATAAGTCTGTTTATGATCTCTTGAAATCTTTACATAAAAAAGAGATCATTATAAAGTTTAAAATTGAAGGGTTGAAAAATAATAATACAAACATACTATTCAAAAACTTTCAAGGTCTCGGGAGATAGCTCAGTGGAATAAGTGTTTGCCTGGCAAGTAAAAGGTCCTGAGTTTGATCCCTGGTACCACAAAAACAAACAAACAAACAAACAAACAAACAAACATTTCAGAAAACATTCAAGTTGTGGAGGACCATCTGGATAACTCTCCTTGAAAGAAGAGAAATCGTCTCCAGTTTGGCTGTGCCTGATCCTATTTCCATGTATTGATATGTACAGAGCTGGCTAGGATTTTTCTTTATCCTTTCAGTTGGCTTTTAGCAATGCATACTGGTCCAGCTGAGGTGCTGGTGGTAGTCT
Organism: Octodon degus; assembly: GCF_000260255.1. Taxonomy (NCBI): domain Eukaryota; kingdom Metazoa; phylum Chordata; class Mammalia; order Rodentia; family Octodontidae; genus Octodon; species Octodon degus. Next base: position 1,413,403 of record NW_004524595.1, on the reverse strand, counting down.
CTGAAGATAGCAAACATGTTTCCCCAAAACACCCACCAGCTGCTCTGTAGTGTGAGTCAAGTCAAGACAGGCTGAAGAGCCAATGTTCCACACTGTCAGCTGGGACTGAGCCTTGAGTTACAGGTGGACTTCCTGGGGCTTGAAAGATTACACATCAGAGCTGAAGCTCTGACCCCAAAACATTAGATACTACCTCAGTTGTGTAATGCACATTACTCTCCGCATATCCTTCTCTCTGCATATTGCAGAGGTAAATGCAGGCCTCCCACTTAGCCCAGCTCATGGTACTCACCTATTCCTGCCAATCTCAGTCACTCATCCTTATGCCACTCTTCATGAATGAATAAAACCCAAGTTCAGTCCTGAGAAGGGGCCTTTGCTGAACTTAGGACCCCTCGCCTCCCCATAACTACAAGTATGCCTTAGTGTCTTTATCTTCACCATGGGTTGCACTGGAAGTGGTAGAGTGGAATTAACTTGATGGGGTTCTAAAAACTTATCCATGGGATTACAAATATAAACTTCCAGGACACGAGGACCAGGAAGGGCTCTATATATCAAGCTAAACCCTCCCTCCCCCCAAAAAAGCTTAGAAGTTGCACTATGGGACTGGGGGACAAGACTCAGAGTATAACTAGAGGGCTTCCTGGGTGCTGTCTGCTGGGTACACTACTGCCAGACTTTGAAATCTAATCTAGCTTCCTTCTTGACATAAGCATGGACTACATGCCCACTGTCTTAGTCGCTTCTTGGAGGGAAAGATGCCTGAACTCTCATTTCTGGACCCCAGTGCTGCAGTGTCTTCTGGTCATATTCATAGAGGGGTTTTTTGTCAGTTAACTCTTAGTCTCTGTTAATCAAATTCCTTTCTTCTTCTGAATTTCTACTTTCCCTTCTTGTCTGTGCTGTTGACATTGGCTGTGGCAATGGAATTTTCCAGTTTCATAGAAACTGTCACAGTTTTAAGGGTATGACTGCTCCATAAACTCTTTGTTTCTATTATAGTCTGAGCCCTGGAGCTCTTGGTGAAACAAACACTTTATAAGATGTACGGTTTGTCTCTGAGGAGACACCACTGGTCAACGCACAAATTACCGTCGCACTAGTTAGTACTCCAAATTGCTAATTAATTTAGCTTGATGTGATTTATGTTTGTAAATAACTATAAGGGATTACAGGGAGCAGAAGTGGACACACAGGAATGGGAATAAACAATAGTGCAAACAGTAGAGCAAGATGACTATGGAAAGCAGTGTGACATAGTTAAGTGAAAAAGCAGGTTATAAATCTCTAAGTACTGGATGACCCAGTTTTTCTAAATATGCACACAGACGTGTGTGTGTGTGTGTGTGTGTGTGTGTGTGTGTGTACATAAAACTTGGAACATTAAAGAATGATTTTGTTAAACTGAAGGATTTATAAAAGATTCATACTTAATTTTTGCTTGTCTGCTTTTTTCCAGATTTTTTTTCAGAAAAACATGTGCTACTTTATAACAATGAGAAAAACAAGTTATTTAAAAAACATAAATACAAACACAGGGAGATTCTGGGAAAACACCATCTGTTTTGTCTGAATTCCACATACTCCTTTAAGAAGAGCCAAGAACTGCCTGGCGAGGGGGCCCCACATTGCTGGGGGTAGGGAAGCAGGAGCATCTCACAGGTGACAGTAGGGGTCATTGAGGCTGAGGAGCCAACAGATACACACCGCTTGTCAGAAAGTACTCCAAAAATCATCCCATGGGTGGTCCAGAGAGGATGCCAAAATAAGAAAAAGGTGTGTATTACCGCTGCACTTAAAACCAGAAATAAAGGAACATTACTGCCCGCTCCTGCAGAGCGCTTACTTTGGTCCAGTGTCATGCTGCGCAACAGCAAGATGGGAGTGAGGCAACCGAGGTGCCTCAGAGCAAGGGCTGTTCAAGATCTGTTGGCAGGGCTGGAGATGCTGCTCAGTGAGCCTGCCTAAGGACGCTTATCTTAGTCTATTACAGATGCTATGGCAGGATACCAGGGCCTGGTTGGGCAGCTGCTAAAGAACAGCAGTCTATCCCTCACAGCACTGGCTGGAGGCTGAGAAGCCCAAGATCAAAATGCTGGCAGATGTGATGCCTCAGGAGGGCTCTCTTCCTGCTTCATTGATGGTGGCTTCTGTGGGGACCTCCAGGATGGAAGGGAGTGGGGGCCCCCCAGGAATTCTTTTATAAATACACTAACCTCATTCATGAAGGTTCCATCTCCTGATCTAATTAATACCATAAAGACCCCACCTCTAAATACGGGCATATAGGGGCTGGGGAGATAGCTCAATAGAATAAGTGCTTGCCTGGCAAGCACAAGGGCCTGAGTTCAATCCCTGGTTCTGCAAAAAAAACAAAAAACCAAAAAAAACAAAAACAAATACTGTCATACTGGGGATCATATTTCCACCAGTGAATTTCAAAGAGACATAACATTCCATTTACAGCAATCTCCAAGGAAGGTAGTCAAGCTATGCTGAAACTAGAACAGGAATTGTGCTGCTAGGGTCTGCTTCCCACTCCAAGCCCTCACCTGGCCTTCACACATCCATTTCTACAGGAATACACATTTTTACAGGTTTTCTAGAAAAACCCACTGACTCGGATAATTTTTTTTTTTCAATGTTTTAACAGTGATGGGGATTGAATCCACACTAGGCAAACATCGTATCACTGAATTACATCCCAAGCCTTAAATATATATATATGTATATGCATATATATATTTTAAGTCAGGGTCTCTCTAAATTGCCCAGGTTGGCTTTGAGTTTATGACCTTCCTGCCTTAATAGCCTGTGTTCTAAATGATTTCTAACTTTTTTTACAATTATATAATATTCAAATATGCAAAGCACTTTAATATACACTATGTAATAAAATGTAAAGAGTAGCATAAAGCAAGTATTATTATCCCCTTTCCGCAAGACAGTAAATTGAGGCTCGGGGAAAATCATTGCTGGTAGTTACATAGTGACTGGGCCTGACAGACCTGGGAAGAGGGCTTCCTGGCCTTGAATTCAATGTTCTTTTCACAGAACTATCATACTTACTTGTTAATTCCTCTATTTATTTACTTATTTACTTGTTCAACATCTATCCTACTTAGGACCTGTTAATACTACTGCCAAGTGTATTCAGGAAACCAGGTATGAGTCTCAATAATTATCCTCTAGCATCTGGCCTAGATCAATGATTCCCAATTTTGAATTCAGTTAGCTTTGACTGGGAAGCTTTTAAAAAGTAGCACTGCTCAGACACCACCCCAAATCAATAGAGGGATGATTTCTGTTATTTTGGAAGTTCCCCTAGTGATTCTAATGTGTAGGTAAAACCTAAAACTGCAGGTCTTGAGAGTAAGCATAATACGTGACCATTTCAGCTTCTTTACGGGAAGCAGGAAAAGAGCAACTCTCTGAGAAGTGACTGATTCTACTGGAACTGTCGTGAAGGACTCTGCATTCAGAGGCTCCTCTCTGTCATCAGATACTCTCTAAGGGATAGGAATGGAGTGTAGCATCATGAGTGAGCTTTTTAAAAAAAAAAAATCTAAATTTTCATTAGTACGTCTGCAGTACATACTGGCTACATTCACTGTGGGGAGCTGGTTCATGCACAAAACACATCTAACTTCTTTCTACTCCCCTTTCCCTGTCCTCCTTCCCCCCTCTCTTTGCATTAGAGTGGTCCCAGACATCCAGTGTTCTGGTTGCAGCCGGAGGCCTTGTTCTCAGGCTGGAGAGAAAAGTTGCTAGAGCTTTCATTACCGATAAAGAAAGGGAACTGAGAAGATATAGATAGAGCCTGAAGAGGACCTTATTCAAGCGTGCACTTGGAAAATGAATCTCAGAGAGCACAAGTGCCTTGAAACAATTAGAGGCCGATGCAAAGCAGGACATGATAGGTGCCAAAATACTGCCGCAGGCCAGAACTGCCTACTGTCTTAGTGCTTTTGAGGACTAATGATTCTCCGTGGGTCATAGTGTTCTTTCTCAGTTGACTGACATTCAAATTTTCCTTTCCCCTGAGGCAGGTAGCTGAAGCAAAGTCAGGAGCCCAGTTAGATAAAAAGTGATTGCAAGAGAAGACAGCTCCCATCCACTAAGCACCTACTACATGTACCAGCACCCTGTTATGGTTTGTGTCTAGGTGTCCCCCCAAAGCCTCATGCTCTCATAGGGTGGAATTCTAGAGGCTGTCATTAATTCATGATCCAATACTAGGATTATGGGTGCGAGTGCTACACTTACCCTTGGGGGAGAGAATCTGGATGCAGCACAAGGGAGCTGGAGAGGCTTGCTCTCTGCCTCTGCTGCAGCTGCTCCTCCCTTTGCTCTTTTCTGTCACCATGAGCTGTTGTTTTCTGTCGTCTGCCAGCCTGCCTTGGAGCCAGGCAAGTATGGACCGAAACCTCCATGAACTGTGAGCTAAATAAACCTTTCCTTCCTTAATTTTGGGTGTTGGGTATTTTGTCCCAGCGACAAGAGAAAAGTAACCAAGACATACCCTTACCATAGGAACTATTTATTCCACAGGCAGGAACTATTTATTCTTCTCAGTTTATGGATGAGGAAATGGAACCTCAATTAACAAGTTGGTAAGCAGCGGTGGAACTCAGTCACATCTGGCTCACTCATGATGTACTTACCGTGTGTATAACCAGAACTATTGATCATAAACTCGTGTGTGTGTGTGTGTGTGTGTGTGTGTGTGTGTGTGTGTAATACCTGGACATAAAACCAGCACCTTTACCCTGAACCAATTATTTATTTATTTTTTTTTTACTTTGAGACAGAGCATCATTAACTTGGCCAAGTTGGGTTTGCAGTTGCAATCCTCTTGCCTCAGGAAGATGACAGACATATGCTACCCTACCTGCATAAAATCACTTTATATCGATGGCTTGCCTACAGGTCCCTGAGCTAGACAGTTTCAAGGACCGAGACTATTCTTATTCTCTCTTCTCTTTTCTTTCTCATAATACCTTTGAGTTATTCATTTCTGCTTTTCTTACGTGATGGATGTGACCAACGTAAGTTGCAGCGATCATCTAACACATGTGGCGTTGCACAGGAAGACAAAGAGATCAAGAAATAGGAGATGGGGCTGCACCATAGCTCAGCGCTACAGCATTTGCTGAGCTCATGAAGAGCTCTGGGTTCAATTCCCAGTTCTATAAATAAATACATAAATCAATCAATCAATCAAGATAAATTCTATCACTTGATTCAGAAGCCCAGCACAGCCCTAGCAAGGGTGGGGCAGCCCTGACATACTGCATCCTGTGAAGAATTTCAAGGAAGACTGGAAGAGAGGACTATTTTTAGGTTTTTAAAAAATTAAATTTTTCAGGGGACCTAGGATGGAAGATATTGCCTTCTAAGCACATGAATGTATAAATGATAGGTGACAAAAGATATAAGCAACATTTTCTTCTTTGAGGAAACCCTGGAGACATCCTTGTATTACCTATGAGGGGAGAGTATTTTTTATTTCATTTTGCTATTACTGGGCAAATGCTGTATATCATCCAACAGGGCTCAGTGACCTTGAATACATCAATCATTATTTATTTCACTGTTTGTGACGAGGGGACAGATTCTATGTGCTGACCTCCTCTTATGTTTTTGTGGGAATGGTCTCCCATCACTAAGCAACAAAATGAGCCAATCAAGATTTCTGAGAACAGTACATTTATATCTGATGCTGTATATTCCCTTGCATTTTAGAGCATAGGACACAAAGAGGAAGGACTTCAACTTGGTATTTTTTTCTCAGCTATGTTTCTCTCACAAAGAAAATCATTATTTTCCACTTCTGTAAAACAGAATACAGTTCAGGATTCTCAGAAACTCTGAGTTGTCAGGAGGCCTCAAGAGAAAGAGAAGGAAAGGACCACTTACTGGGCACCCGTCAGCTACTCACATCCCTAAGGGATGCTATTATCACCTTAATTATATATAAAAAAGGCTGAAGGGTGTGATACTCCATCCCAGGCACAGGATTCTGTATCACATGACTGATGTGAGTATGTATCTTGGCCATATCACTGTCTGCTTCTATGAATTTGATTGAAGTCTCTGTGCCAAAAGTTTTTTTTTTAATTGCCTTTCAGTTTTTAACAACATTATTGAGATATAATGGACATGCAGCATACCATTTAAGATTTGATATGTCAAAATATGAAACTCATGAATCCCTGTTGTAATTGAGATAAACACAACCATTAATCCCCAAGATTCTTCCTGCCCCTTGATAGCCCTACTCTTCTGTCCCCAGCAACCAATGAGCTGCCACTGTCTGATCATGGTAGATAGGGGCAACTGCTCTCCCAAAGGTACTTACATGGCCTCATCCACTGAGCTTTGTGGGTATGTTATCTTGGATAGCAAAAGTGAATTTTCAGATAAGATTTTTCACATTATCCTGGGTACAGCCTTAAAAGAGGAAGAAGGAAGGTTGGTGTTAGAGAAAAGCTGTGATGTTAGAAGGGGGCTGTGGAGTTTTCAGTGAAAGATTTGAAGGGTTACACTGCTGGCTTTGCAGATAGAGGAGGAAGCCACAAGGGAAAGAATTTAGGTGGATTCCAGAGGCTGAAAAGCTGACAAATTTCTCCTGGGCACTCTAGAAAGAATAAAGTACCAAAGGCACCCTGATCAACTGGGAAAAAAATCCAGGTCCTGATCCCTGTAACCCAGGAATGTTGCCTTACACAACAGAAGGTCTGTTGCAGTCACAATAAATGAAGGATTTTGAGATGGGGAATTTATCCTGAATTATCGAGTGGGCCTTAATGTAATGACAGGAGTCTTTGTAAGGAAGGAGCTGAGGGATAGCTGACTGGGGAGAAGGTGGTGTGATGTTGGAAGCAAAGATGGGGGCTGTGCTTTAAGGGTGGAGAATGGGAAACAATAATTGAGATGCCACTAGAAGGCAGGATGGGGAAGGGAAGGTCTTCTCGCACAGTCTTCATCGAGTCTTGATAGCGTAAACTTGTCGCTCTTCTCATTTGTTGCAGTAATGATATGTCTGAGCCGCCAAAGATGGGGCTGACTGCTCAGCAAATCAAAAGCTTTGATTTCATGTCATTTGAACCTCAACTCTCATGCAGTAATGCCACTAGTTAGTGCTACATTTCAGCCATCGGAATTTTTTGCAATAGGAACACCATGGGCTCATAAGAAATGGATTGCTCTGGGCCCCCTGGATAAGTATCTATGGCCTCCACCAGCCCCGGGCTGCTTGTTCCTTCCATTCGTTGGACAGAGTTGTTCCACTTTTGTTGGCAGCAGCTTACTTGGCTCTTTTCTGAGGTCTATTATTGGGCACACATTTTACCCATGTAAAATGTAATAACTCTCACATTTTGAACAGGAAGAAGCAATTACATGGGCATACAGAGTGCCTCAATAATAACAAGTACAATACGACACAGGACTTGGCTTTTCCTGCTTGTTATAGTATCTCCGTGAACACTGCAGACTGCCCTGTTAAATGTGCCTATTAAATCAATGGTTCAGGAGGTTGAGCAATTCATCAGCTGGCATCTTTACTCTGTTGTCAGAGTCAGGAAGGATTCAGAAACTGGTGAAAATTATCCTTCTGGGCAGTACGGTAGATTAATACCATCTCTTAAGCTAATAGGTACAGAAAGAAAGGCTCTGACTGACTGTGGGGTCAGGCTGAGGCTCATCTCTACTAAGAGCACCATCTCCTTACTTTTCATATATATGGTTAAATCATGAAAGGGAATACAGTAGTATGCCAATTTACCTGGATTTAAGTCCTTTATTCAGAAGTAATGGTTTCTCTGTAGGCTTCCCAGAGATTCTAGGCTTGCACAAGCATAGACAGACCCTATTAAGAAGGCTGCTGCTGATTTAGCACTTACCTAGTGTCCATTCTGGGTGCTTACCCAGGGTCCATGCTGGGTGCTGCAGAGACCCCTCTCAGCCGGGGCACTCATCCCCCTGTGGCTTCATGCTGTGTCACAGCTCACAGCTGCCTCTTCTCTCTAGAGAATTTAGTTTTCTTGCCAGCATCCCTACCCTCAGGTAGCCTGAAGTCAACACCTGAGTGACACAAGACTATGCCATTAAAAAAAAACAAATCAATCTCCTGCCCCAAGGTAGAGTAACCCTCTAGGAAAATTCATGTTCCAGAGCCTGGGAGGCTGGGCTGAGGTTCATCTCCAACTGAGAGCACCATCTCCTTACCGCTCTCTCCTATCCTTATATTCGGCCTCATTCATCTTCTTGAGAGTGCTTTAAAAAAATAATCATTGCAGTCACACAAGGATCCCTGCTTCAGCGTTCACGTTGAGAAGCCCTCCACCTCCCCACCCCATGGGCTGTTCCTAGAAAGCAGATTTTAAAGATGGGACTCTGGAGATGGGGCCTTGGATGGTAAGAAAGGAAGACCCATTCCATTGCTAGTTCCTGGGAAATCTATTCATTTTTCCCTGTAATAGTGGAAGAACAACAGATCCAAGTTAAGACCAAAAGGAACAGGGTTGGTGTTGGGGGTTTGCACATTTTTATAATCCCAGAATTTAGGAGGCTAAAGTAGGAGCACTGCCTGGAGTTCAAGGCCAGCCTGAACTACATAGCCAAACCTTGTCAAAAAAAAAAAAAAAAAAAAAAAAAAGAAGAAGCTGGGCATGATGGTGCACACCTATAATGGCAACACTCAGGAGGCTGAGGCAGGAGGATCACTGGGAGTTCAAGTTCAGCATAGGCTACAAAATGAGTCCAAGGCCAGCTTGAACTACATAGCCAAACCTTGTCTCAGAAAAAAATAAAATCAAATAAAGATACCGTAAGATAAGAATTTTCTCATTCATTTTATGCAATACATAGATTGCAGAAATGTAATAATGTAATTATATTGTTGTTGGATCAGGGAAGTTGCAGGTAAAAGGGGTTTATGTCTCTGGTACCTGAGAGACACAGAGAAATTATTGCGTGTGGATTGTGGATACGGGTGGCTATTGCTAGGCAAGCAACATGTGAGACTCTTCGGGGCTTTTTCAGCAGAATTTAAAGAGCGTCTCCTCATCTGCAGCCAGAACTGACAACCTCAGATAGAGGAGTAGCAGAACCTCCGAGCAGATGAATTCTCATCCTGAGCAAACCTCTAATGCCAAAGTCAGACAGGGAAATAGCAGAACCTTGAGACTTGGGGTTGGGCTATCCGGGTGACTTGAGAACCTTGAACCCTCAGACTCTAATGGGCCTCTCTGACATGCGAGAAGGTAGTTCACCCTTACGTGGATGTTACATAGAGGCCTCTTGTGGGTCAAAGCTCGTTTTGACCTAAATGGGAAAGTTCTAGCACTACTAAGGGGGAAAAAGGATTTTATGCCACAAGGACTGCATTACTTGCTCACAGCAGAAGACTTTACGCCTGGATGTGGATACTAAAGGTGTGGGTTTTTTTTTTTTTTTTTTTTAATGTACTTGGTACAGGGTCTCATCACACAGCTGGGACTCATAGTGATCCTCCTGTTTTCAGCCTCCCCAGCGCTGGGATTACAGGTGTGTGCACCACGCCTGGTCTCAATAGCTGGCTCAGCATGTGTTTGCCTAAGCAGATGCTTAGCTCGCTGAGCTATCTCACAGGCCCAATGTGTGGGATTAAAGAAGGGCAGAACATATAGCAGGCTTAAGGAACTTAACCATCCCATTCCCAAGGCCTCATATTTAATCACATTGCAAGAGCTCTGAGAACCAATTCTAGCACACTGTTGGGGTGGCTCTCAGAAGCTGGGAAAACCAAATGGCCACATTAAAGTGCAGCCACAAGCAGAAACACCTAAGCAACACCCAGGATTTGTAGGCAGATTTATTTACAACAGGCGCTGATCGGGATCATTCCCTGAATATCAGGCCCCAATCTCTGGAGGTCTGGGGCTTCTATGGGATAAGCAAGCAGGAAGTACAGAGGCAGAATGGCTCATCAGCTGGGGCTTGGTTTACACAACATGCATCATAGTGACTGGCCATTTCTAAGAGACAGAAGACCAGAATTGAAACAGAAACTATTACCTGGGCAACTAAGAAACTGAAGTATACTGGCTGGGGGTGGGGTGCGGCATGTGCTGTTACAAAAGCAAAGATGCTAAAACTCTAATGGCAGTAAGTAGATATAGGGACCAAACAAAACAAAATAAATACAAAGTAGAGGAGTAAGCACGCTAATGCATTAACCATGTAGAAGACCACAAGTCTTCCTGCTCAATGTGGTCCTCAGCAAGGCTGGAAGGCACTACTCATCAAGGTGACAAGGTTGGGCCAGGGAGATGGTTCAGTAGAATAATCGCTTCCCTGGCAAGCTCAAGGGCCTGAGTTCAATCCCTGGTTCCGCAAAAAAAAAAGGTGACAAGGTAGTTTTCCCAGGGCATTAGTATCAGTGAGAAGCTCAGAGATAGATGTGCTGTGAAGGCCAGCGCTGGTGATAAAAGATGCTATCACAAAACAGGAACCCCTAGTAGCAATGGAGATGATAAGATCCTGTAGTAGCAGAGGCCACTGTGTGAAGCGACAGAAACCTAATCACCACAATGGATAGCGAGGCAAAAGTGGCAGCCCCAGGACCTGACTTGACCTTAGGGAGGTGGCTGATAGAGCACAGTGTTTCTAAGGACAAGTCACATGGACAGCTAGGAAGGGTACTGCTTGGCGTATAACCTGAAGAAACTGAAGATCAGTGAGGAGACAGGAGTCAGACATTATTGAAATGGAAAATCATAATCTCTTGCCCAATTTTAAGACTTGAGCCTGTTCTCAGCTCAAGAGTGCATGCACTAGAGAAACCGGGGTTCATGAGGAAGTACCCAGAATACCATGGCAATTATATATAATTTCTTTAGTCCTTCTCCAAGGAGTTTTGCTGTTATTTCTTTGCATAACCACAGAGAAAAAGAGGACTAAACTAACCTTTTGAGATTGTGAGATATAAGATCTAAGTTGATGGGACAATTCAGAATTCCTAATTATGATCCCACACCCCTATAGAGTGGGCGTATACTGGATTCAGATAATACAGTCTTGAGTCAGTTCTGTCTCACTGGGTCTACAGGGTCCTATTGCTGACCTCCTTGGTCATTTCTCTGATTCTTGAATGTTTCCTTGTAGTGGATATACTTAGCATGTGAGCAAACCCACATATGGGTCTTTAAGTTGTAGAGTGAGAGCTATGGTAGCAGGTGAGAGCAAGGGCAAGTCCTGGAACTGTCAGCTCCTCTCACACCCGTCAACCAAGACCGGAAACAAAAACTATCACATCTAGGTAGAAAACATTCTCACCAGACAGACAACAATCTACTTTTGCAGTCCTGCTCCAGGGATAGCCTCATTTTCTTATTTTATGTCACAATACGTTCCGAAGGACTTGGACCACTTGGCGTCACATAGGTCTACCATATGGAAATATTACACTAGTCAAATCTGATGAGGGAAATATATACTCCAGATGCCCTGATAAGACACATATTTTCTAGGGCACGGATAAACCTCACTAAAATTCAAGAGTTTGCTACATACATGAAATTTTTAATATAAATTATTATTTTTAAACAGTGTGAAACAATTTTAGTTTTAGGGGAAAAATGGAAAGAGAATACAAAGATAATCTGTATACCTTTTACTCCTATGTTAAAATCTTGTATAAACATAAAATATATATGGAAACACAGAAAATAATCTTGGCACAATGCTATTATCTAAAATAATGATATATGGGAAAGAAACTTCCAACCTGAAAGATATCTGGGATGAGTTCATGTTCTCTAAAGTTGAAGAATGAATTTTAGGAACAATGGAGGTTGAGAGCAAAACACATTCAATAGGGAAAGAGAGTTGCTCTCCAAGAGAGAGACAGAAGGGAACCTGAGTGGGTCACCAAGGAAGCTGCCTTTTCTAGGGATTTTTATGCAGCAAAACTACAAGATGAGGCAGGTTCAAGGTGGGAATCATGGGAACTGATAAGGTCCATGAAGTAGGACACAACTATGGTGCACCAACCAGGTTACAAGTATAACTTTTCAGGTAGAACTGATTAAATGGAGGATCCAGTGGGCAAGCTAGTCGTGGAGAATGTTTAACAATCCTATTTTAAAGAGAAAAGCAAGGCTTCCTGTCACAGAAAAACTGCCACAATTGGCTAAATTGGCTTTTGTGCTAGTGTTTTCCGTGGCTGTTTTTCTTTACCTTAAAACACAATTTCAGCACAGTTTACATAGAGGTTTTGAAAAAATTAGAGAAGTTGTGAAGCTGATACAGGGGAGTACCAGGACTCCAGATTCACAGAGAATTTGGGAGGCGAGTATGATTTAGCGCTACCCAAGTTGCGCAATCGAAGCTTAGACAAGCACTGTTATTACTGTACAAATTCTGTGCCTCTGGCACCAAGGTACTTGGTAGGCCCTTCCTCATTTTCCTGTTGAATAAACGAATAAAATATATAAACACATGTGAATGGCTGGAGAGTTACTCTGAATGTGATGTGTGGCTGTTTATTATTAATATTTTTATCCGGTGATGATCTGGCGAACGCCAACAGGGAGAAGGCATTTGTGCAGCGGGTGTGGCAGAAAGTTTACTCACCATCCAAGAGCTTAGAGTCTTGTGGCTGGGGCAGGTGGAAAGGGACCAAACCCGTTTAAGAGAGGCATGCTGCAAAGGCAGTTTTAGTTTTAGCCAGGGCTGGGCAAACACTGCAGACAGCAATAATTTGTATCATCAGGAACCTCGGTTCTCATCGTGCTTGGACTGCTGATTTACCTTAGACGCCTGGCAAAAAATTTAGATCTATAAATTACACCGTCTCCCCGATTTTTCCGTTCTGCAACTCCACGAGGTTTAGGAGGAGTCCTTAGGTCCCTCTGACGAAGACCTCGGCGTGTTCCTATTTTGCTTTCGCGTCCACACACCCGGGAGCTCGATCCGCCTTTCCAAGTTAGAGCGAAAACGGGCACGGCCGCTTTAAAGGAGCCGGAGAAGCCCGACGCCCGGGGTCCCACCGGGCTGCGGAGCAGGGGCGGGGCGCCGGGGACCCGGGCTTCCCACGCAGCCGGGGACGCCCCGCGTCACGGCGCTCGCAGCCAATCAGGATGGAGCTTGGCCTCACGCATTACTAGGGCGACGGGTCGGACGCTCCCTCGCTCCTGGATGAATTAGCGGCGGGTTCTGCCCTGAGGTTTGCCAGGCCCCCTCCCCCCGGTCCCGGAGTCCCCAGCTCGGGCACGCGTCCCCGAGGCCTCGCACGGCGTCCCCTGAACGTCACAGGCGGGAGGCCGGAACTGTCAGGTGGGGGTTGCGGCCGGGAAAATGGCGGCGGCCGTGGAATCCCCGAGGTGGGCGAGGGGGCGCTGCAGCCCGGGCCCTTCTCCCGCCCGCGGGCGCTTCTGGGCTGCGGCCCCTGATGGCTGTCAGTGGCCGAGAATTGGGGTCCCGACGCGGGTGTTGGGGTTGCTGACACAGGTGACCGAAGGCGCGGGCGAGGGACCCCGAGGCTGGCGGAGCCGGTGCAGGCCGAGCGGCTGCGCCAGGCGGGGCGGCAGGCTGCCCGTCAGGGTTCACGCAAGGGGCTTCGGGCTTTTCCTGCACAAAGCTCGGCGGCTGTGGGAGCTGCGCGGTCCTGGACCACCACCCGAGCCGTGCCCCAGTTAAGGCCCCAGTGCCAGGGTGTCCCAAGTGGTTGCCACGTGCAAGGCTTGGAGAGAGCCGTCCAGGGCAGGGGTTGTAGCTTTGCGTCTTCTGCGGGCAGAGGTGGGCCTAGGAAAGGGAAGGTAGGCTTCCCCAGGGGCTGATGCCAGGTCTGATTTCAAAGGTGCATCTCAGCATCTAATTGTCCATTCTAAAACAAGCAATAGAAAGAGAAGGCGCGTGGTTGTACTTGTGGAGCCATGTTGCTTTCTGGGGCATTGCGTGGGCCTTTGAAGCTCATTAACTGTGTTCTGTGTGCACTGATGACTGTAAATAAAGTTAAGCGTTGAGGTTCAGTTTAAGCATAGGGAAAGCATTGACGATAAAATTGGTGAAGCTATTATTGAGTTAAAATACTTGTCCATATTCGTTTCTTACTTGGGCAGAGAAATGTCAAGCCATGAACTGGTTGGGTTAGTTTTTCATAAACTGTCTTGATCTGAAAGCCCTTTCTCCAAAACTTTAATATTTTTGAGTTAGTGAAAGAAAATTATTCGTTTTTTCTTTAGTTTCACGGGTCATGTTGCACTGTGTGACAGATAAGTGTAGTATTAAGTGACTTTTTTGTTAGGTACTGTAGTAGGCTTGGCTTTGTAGAGCATCTTGTTCTGCAGTTGAGTGAGCACAGTGGCACTTTATGTCTGAGTTCTCAAGGCATATTGTCTTGAATGTCCACTGCGTATTGGGCACTGTGAAAGGAGGTTTCTTTTTAACTTGAACAAATGGCAGGATTCATCTGTTTCCACCAGTTGTGAAGGCTGGTGGCTGCTGACTACCCGAAGAGAAGTGTTGAGGCAGGAGAATCTCAAGTTTAAGCCCAGTTGGGCAATTTATTGGCTTAGTGAAGACTGTCTCACAGCAGAAAATAAAGGACAGGGTATGTGAAGGCATGGCCATGGTTTGATTTGGGGTTGAGGTTATGTGTTGTGTCCAAACTCTACTTCCTAAAAGAGGTAGTGATGGCGAATCTTTTAAAGATTCCAGTGGTAACAAACAGCCTGCTGCAACATGCCATTGTAAGATAATCATATACCTTTTTGGAAGGGGGGGGGGCTTACCTCTGAAATGGGGATAGTTTTTCTTGTCTAGTTTCACTGCCCTGTTGTTGGCAGAGGGAACAAAAGGATTTTTAAAAACTAGAAGCATAATCATGATAGTAGTTAACGTTTATGAATGTGCACTTACCCAGGCAGTGTCAGGGACCTTGTACGTGTGTGCTAACTCAGTCACTCAGCAGCATTGTGAAATGAGTACTTTCTTCATTTGTGTTTGACAACTGAGGAAACTGAGGCAAACTGGGCTTCCAGTTTGTGTTCTTAACCACTATGGACACAGTTTCTATTTGTGTACGGCTGTGTAATATGTCCAGGGGAAAAAGGTGAACAAGATTCTGAAGGGAATAGCTTTGTTTCTGATCTTTTAGTCATATAAATCATAATTGTGATGCATTGCATTGGCTTCTGATAGCAGTTTCTGTAGTGATGACAATTACTTCGCTCAAGTGATATGTTTATCCAACTTAAAGTCTTTTAAGTCAAAGACTTGTGACTAAGTTCTACAGAGTAGCACAAATCAATAATTAAGATTTTAGTCTTGATTCAATTTTTTGAAATAATAATTTGCTGGGTGACTTTTAAAAGAAAACTTGTCTTAGTAAGGTTCTTTGCTTTGACATACTAATTTTTCCAGGATTTATTTATAGAAGAAAGATGACATGAATAAAAGTGGCTGGAACCTTTGTATTGTACTGAACCTTTGCATCTTTTATAGAACCTTGTAAAAATCATCTTGCCAAGTCTTTGGGATGTCAATATTAATTCCTGATCTAATTCTTGGGGAGTTCAAGAAGAGTCCAGAGGGTTTAAAAACCAGTGAGTGAGATGAATAAATAAATGATTAACGAATACAGTGTGCTGTGAGCTCTCATAAAGTTGTGGGTACAGTGAGTAGAGGGAGCACACAAAGGGAACTTTTGCTTTGGTTGGGGCAGACCTGGCCAGGAGAGAAAGGGGGCTGATCAGAGGATAAGGGAAAGAAGGCTTCTGGCATAAGACAAATCAGTGGGAGGCCAGGGTGAATGGGAGTGTGTGGGTGTCCAGCACTCAGACCGCAGTGTGGTAGGCAGCACTGGGAGAGAAGCCAGGAAAGGTTAAGGGCCAGTCTGTCAATTCTCAGCTGAGAGAGTGACTTTATTATGATGGCCCTGGGGACTAAAGTGATCACTAATCTTAGTTAAATGAAATAGCATGGTGGTTAACTTTATGCTCTTGAGAAGTGACTTTGGTGACAGGAAAAACAACATAAAGGCCAGTTAAGTGAGTTTCTTATTTAGGTGAGTTGGGGCGGGAATGAGCAGATGAGGTAGAGCAGAGTTTGGGTTGCACATGCTTTCAAAGACGGTCCTGTGGGTTAGGTGCCAAGAGAGTTGGTGTGGGGGAGCTGAACACCTGCTGGGAGAAGAAAGAAGGATAAAAGTTTGTTTTGTAACTGTATGAATGGAAATTGAAAATCTTTTAGGAAAAAGGATGCAGCCAGGATTCTTTGAGGCTGGGCTTAAAGAGAGTGGGAAGAATTGTCTAAGGGAGCATGGAGGAACATGCTACTGTGATTTATGTATTTATTTATTTATGTTTATTTATTTATGTATTTTTTATATTTAGTTCAGTGTCTATAGGGTCTCACTACACAGATCGGACTTGTAGTGATCCTGCTGTTTTCAGCCTCCCAAGCTCCGGGATTACAGGTGTGTGCCATCACACCCAGTCTCAGTAGCCTTTTCAGCCTGCTCTGAGGTGGGGGGGGGGGGCTGGCACAGCATGCAGGGGATCTACCCTGGCTCCTGCACCTGCTTTAGACTGCTGAGCTATCTGGCTGGCCCTATTTATTATTGTTTCTTGAGATAGGGTCTTGCTATGTAGGCAGGCTGGCCTTGAACTAACAATGTAGTCCAGGCTGGTCTGAAACTCAAGGCAATCCTGTTGCCACAGCCTGTTGAGTGCTGGGATTACAGGTATGTGCCACCATGCCTAGCCAGGAGTGATTTTAATAGGGGAGTAATCATTGATGAATTCTTTAGTTGTAAAACTGATCAACCACATATTTCTAACATTAGAGTTACCCAGCACCTAACAACATAGCTTGAATGTAGAGTCAATAAACTACAAGGGGAAAGTGCAAACCTTGTCCAACTTACAGGATTTCATGAATTCTAAGCATGGTGTAGACCATTTAAACTAGAAGCATAAATCAGTGAAGTAGTGATTAGAGATCAGGGAGTGCTTAAAACAAACTCAGAGAGCAATGACCATAAAAATGATCAATAAACTTGCCTTTGATTTAATTAAAACTAAGAACTTCCCTTCATCTAAAGTTGCTATTAAGTGAATGAAGAACAAAATGCAGACTCCAAGAAGAAATTTGCAGTTTATTATCTGATGATAAATAATAAATATCCCAATCTGGATATTGGGACTCATATGCAAGAATGTGTGTGGGGTGCAGGGTGTGTGTGTGTAAAATCTCTAAGAAAATGAATTTAATTTAAAAATGCATGGGAGTCCTGAACAATCACTTTCTAATAGTGAATCTGGGAATAACCAGTGTCTTAACTCACTTTTCTCTGTGGAGACAAGATTACTGACACCCACAGTCTAGAGGAGGAGAGTTTGTTTTGGCTCATATTTTAAAAGTTTCAGTTCTTGCACAGTACAGTAAGGGACATAGTAGAACAGTTTGGTCTAAGGAGAAGCTACTCATGTCACGACAATCAAGAGGCAGATAGCGTTTTCCTGGAAGAGAGGTACATTGTTCTGGGTTACCCCCACAATGACTTGCCTCTTCTAATTAGACCCTAGGTTCTAAAAGCAAGCCTGCTATAATGCCCCCCCCCCCAGTCTAATCCACTTCTAAACACTTTGGCTTTGGGGACCATTTTACTTCTAAACCATAGTAGCCAATATGCACACGAAAAGATATTCAGCATTATTTATTGAGATAGTGTACTGCTATACACCTTCCAGAATGGCTAAAATTAGCAGATGGTCAGTACCAGTGTTGGCATGGATGTAGGTCAACTGGGTCTTTGATATTGTTGGCAAGAGCGTAAAATGATAACAGTCACTTTTGCAAATGGTGGCTGTGTCCACTTCTATCCATGAATCAGCTATTCTCATCTTAGGTATTACAAATGTATATATCTACTAAAAAAGCATAGAACACTTATTCATCTTTATTATAACCTAAAATTGGATACAACTTGAACTTTTATCAGCAGTAGAATGGCTTAGTAAATTATGTTTATAAATAAACCCTGCAGGGACAATAAAACAGAGTGAGCTAAAGTATATATCAACGTGGATGATCGCACACATGTAAGGTAGGCATAAGATTATGTACTGCAGATTTCCACTTAAATGAAGTTGAAAGAGAAATACAATTACTTCCTGATGATAGAAGTTAACATAGTGATAGTAGAGCTCAGTGGCTCATGTCTATAATCCCAGCTACTAGGGAAGCTGAGGTCAGAAGAATTGAAGGCCAGCTTGGTTGACTTGGTGAGACACTTTTTGAATATTACAAAAAAAGGGGGATGGTTGTAGCTCATTGTGTGGAATATTTCCCTCATCTCAAGATGTTACCCTCCTTTCCTTGTCATTACCACCTCTCCAAGCACCTGGGATAATCATTACTCTTAGGACTGGGATTGTAGATAAGTAATAGAGCACTTGCCTATCATGTGGGGCACCCTAGGTCCAACTCTCAGTATTGCGAAAGTAGTTAGAATAGTGGTTACTCCAGAGAGCTGGGGTGTGAGAGAGCTTTCGGCAATGCTAGAAATACTCTGTATCTTGGTATGTATGTATGTGTATTTAAAAATTTAAGTTGTACACCTAACATTTATGCACCTTAGCATATGTACATTGTGCTTATAAAAATATGCTAATAAGACTATGGCAGTGCTAGGACAGTTAACTTATTGAGGAAGTCAGGAGGGATGATGAGCAGCACTTTAGAATAATTTGAAGGATGTGTGAGGCTCCACAAGAAAAGATGATGAAACCCAGATGTAAAAAAAAAAAAAAAAAAATGGCTTTTATAAGTTGCCTTACAAAAGGCAAATGTGATATCAAAGCTGTCATATTGTTCTATTTTACAGTTTGTTTACAAAATTATGCCACACCTTCCATCATTTATGTGTTCCTTGTCCTAAGAATAAGTACCTAGTTGCATGCATAACCTGAAGTTTGATGGATATGACACATGATAATTTATGAAGTTGATTATTTCTTTCTCACATTTTTTGAAAATTCTAGTAACTTTATTATTCTGGATTGTTGTCCTCATTTAATAAAAGTCATTGTGTGGTTTTTCCCCTGCTCCACAATTGCTCTTGGATAATTGGGACAGACTGCGGTTTGTTTGGCTGCAAGGTTTTGAATGAGATCATGGAGCTAAGAAAAAGCCTTTTGTGAGACCCTGGAGTACTATGGGTGAGCTAATGCTCAATGGCAGTAGGACAGGGGGATCCTGTCATGATAACTGGAGGCAAATAGAAGGACATCTGCAGAGCAGACACCAGTGAATGCTAGCAGTAAAGATGCGCCACTCTAACCATCATGGTTGAGGTCTCATGAGAACTTGTTCACTGGACTGGGGTGCAGCTCAGGGGTAGACACGCGCCTAACATGTGAGGCCCTAGCTTTGTTTCCTAGCACAAGGCACAAAACAAAAATATTATAGCTTGTTCACTCCTCAGAGAAAGTGAATTAATGTCTTAGGGGTGTAGATAAAGGGGTGTACTTATGCTCCCCTTAGTTTTCCATCTGAAGAGATCGCATCCATTTTACATTTGTAAGTACAGTTGACTCCCTCGGAGACCCCGTGGATAGCATGTTGGTGAGTTGTCATCTGGCAGTGGTGTTGCAAGAAGGATGGGACTAAGAGAATAATGAAGGCAGAGAAAGGAGTGGTATCAGTCTACTTAGTGGCTATGAAGAATATTGATATGAACAATGTACAAGTTTTGTATAAATGTATATTTTCATTGGAATTGCTGAGCCTGCCAGACTATTTTTCAAAATGGCTGTGTTGTTTTACTATTCTATTAGTAGTGTCTGATGTTTCTGATTTCTCCTTACCAATTCTTGCTATTGTGTCTTTGGTTACCATCATTTAACACAAGTAATAGAATTCTTGTGGGTGAAAGGTGATACTGTCACCAGGCTGGGGTCCCTGAGGCAGAAATAAAGAATTTAACCCATTCTTTTAAAATAAGTTTGCAGTTTGCCAACTCCTGTTGTAGAAAATGAATTTTCAGAACGTGTCAGTAAGAAGCAGAAGGGTTTATTAGAGATACAGACACATTCAGGGGTGGAATATAAATGCTCAGAGACAGGAGGGAATGATTTATTTAATACAGGGTCTTGCTAGCAGTTTAGATTCTAGTGATCCTTCTGTCTCAGCCTCCCCAGCGCTCGGGTTACAGGCATGCATCACCACGCTCAGTTTCAGGGCTTGCGCAGCAGCTCCTAGGGATCAAATTCAGGTCCTTGTGCTTGCCAGGCAGGTGCTGTAGACCCCCTGAGCTGTCTCCCCATCCCTCAGGTCTTGTCTAGTGGGTAGAAGAAGGTGAGAAAGGTGGTCCATTTACATGGGAAATGCTGTAATGGTGGGTGGTCTATTGATAGGTGAAAAAAAAGGCCATTTTTGAGTAAAGAGGGAATGGGCAAACCCACTTGGAGGTAAAAGAAAGTTGCCCAGATTTACAGTGTTTTGGGAGAAGAGAAAGGAAAAAACCAAAGAGAACAATAATAACTGAACTTAAGTCCTAAAACTGCAGTTCTTCAAAGACAATTTTTAAATCTCTATTTCCTTATGTCCTTTTCATTTTTATTTCAGTTGATCTTAGCGAGAAGGCCGAGAAGCACTTCATTTTTATTTCTTTACTTCATTACCCCCCTCTGAAACTGGGCCCCTGTTCTTAAGGAGATACAGAATGCCCAGCAGTCTGACTTCTTATAACTTCTCTAGGCTTTGGATACTGTATTGATCCCGGCTAGCTAGGAACCAAAAGTCTCATCCTGTCTGACCTAAAGGAGAAAGGAATATTGGGGTCTTTTGAAGAATCATCACTTTGCAATAGTCTGAAAAAGATAGGAAGGACATATGGGAGAGTAGCTTACAACAGTTGATCATGCAGTATGAAAGAATTGTAACATATAGTATCCTAGTCAGAAAAATGATTACTTTCACATACCCTGTTGTTCTAGAGAACCTGCATGATAGTCTTTAAAGCTTATGGCAGAATTGGATATTGTACTCATTTGTGGATGTAGATCTTGTAATACAGAAGACACATTTGCAGAGCTGTCCGGAATGTACATACAACATTATGTTTTAATAGTGGCACAGATGCCACTTTTTTCTGGTGTTAGAATGTCTAGGAACATTTGGCTTCATAGAATAGATTTTCTTATAATTTTTACCTCTGAATATTGTAATAAAATACCTTTTGTGTATAGTTAGTGAGAGATTCAGTGTATTCCATTACATCCTTGGGACTTACTTGGGGAATAAAGATAGTGGGCAAATGATCATACCAGTGAAAAATTGATCTGGTCCATCGATGCCACAAGATTAGGAGGTTAGTTGGTTGATCTGCAATTTAAACTTGGGCTCTTGGACCCATGGATATGGGTACTATTTGGGGCTGGCCATCTTATCCCAGCTTTTGGCTTCCAGTCAGTAGCAAACTTAACACAATAGTATCCTTACACCCATAAGTAGGAATTCATCCTCTTATCATAAGTATAGTTTTGTCCCCAAAAGGGGTGCTGGTTGACGTAATTTTCCCCTTTTTATGTTTAGCTAAATTTTTAATATAATACTACTATTTGTATATAAAGTTTTGGTTATACTTTTCTTCTGAGTGTTTAAGACTGAGTTAAAGTGAGATTGTTCAGACTCTTGATATTATCTTTGGGGCCAGGGCAAGGACCTCTTAGTTAGCTCTTCTATTTTTTTTTTTTTCCTATACCATTTGGATCATCTGCCAGGTTGTATCACATTCTTTGCTTGATCACCTGGCTTCTCTTGGAAACATGGTAGCATTTTTCTCCTTAGTGACCCTTGTCTTAGCATAGGGCACCATGGTTGACCCTTTGTGCCCCAGGGACCATCAGTCTCCCTGCTCAGGAGGTTGGGTGACTCACTGAAGTTGTAGGATCCTTCTTCATTGATCCTTCCTCATTTCCAAAGGCCTTGTTGACCTTGAAGGCCATGGCCAAAGTATTGGTTGTCCTCTTAGCCCAGTTACCTGCCTTACTTGGTAAAAGCCCAGAAGGTTGGTTATTACCAGTATAGAAGTGAGAGCAGTAGCTCTCATTTAGATATCAAACACTTTAAAATTTGAAGTATAGCCAGAGAACTTTTTTTTTTTCCTTTTACCAGTCATGGCTGTCTTAGAATGTTAACAGATAACAGCTATGAAGTTTTACTAGGAAAATTTTAAAGTAAAGAGTAAACATAGCATTTAACTTAACAGTATGTTGACACTTACATTTGAGCCAATTTTATCTCTACAGATACATTTACATATAAAATAACTTTAATCAGTTATCTTTATCCAATTACAAAATATTAAGTGACTGAAGGAAATCTTTATTTAAATTTATCTTTTAACAAGCTATCTTTTAACTAGAAGGTACTTATTTATCGATGATCTTGATAGTTTCTACTGTTCAGTCTTTAATCATTATGACGCTGCCTCAACTGTATAATATTTGGTCATTATAGTGCAGTTATATAGCAGTCACATAAGCATAGAGCTGTCCATTATATGAGCAGCTGTAGTGTGGAAGTCGCCAGTATGGTGTTTTTCTCAAATTCTGCTTCTTTGGAGGCCTGTACACTTAGTATTTAATATATCACATGGCCAGCAATAATTAGCATCACGGCCACATAGAAATCTTTATGTATATTTATTTTTTTCTCTTAAGGCAAAATGTATATTTCTCTTAACAGCTTTATAGGTTGTAATTGTATGGAGAAGAATTAAAGGACATTTTTTATAGAGTGGTTATAAATATAGGAAATGGTGTTAAAGACTGAATAGACTTCTTACCCAATAAACAAGTGCATCTCATTTATACAATAACAGAATGCTTGTTTAGTCAGTGCCAGTAGATGTTGATCAACTTTTAAATGGTGGGGCCAAATTTAAAGTGATATCAAAATTTTTGATCATTTTGTATGACTAAATTTTAATATATATATATTATATAAAAGTGAACACTTGCTAGTTATTCCATATGTCTTAAACTTACATAGTCTTAACTTAATATAAACATACTTTAAAGCTTAGACTCATAGCATATTTTGTTTTTGATGTATACAGATATATAGAGTCGTAAACTAAGATAATTGTTCATTTAACCAGTCATAAAGTGATTATTGAAAATGTTTTACAAGTCAACATTTAAATCCTCTTTAACTCTTTAAATTCAGTTTTTACAAAAATCTAGCAGTGGAAAACAAAAAAAACCTATCTTCGTAAAATATAGGATTCTTACTTTTTAATAAAGTTTTGTAAGATTTACCAAAAGCATTTTAATACCTTAAGAAAACCCTTTTTGCTTTAATGGAAAGCTTAACCTTTTAATTATAGCCTACTTAAATACATGTTGACAGTTGCTTTAGAGGAATCAGGAAAACGAAATTATAGCACAGCTAACACTTTTAAACCTCTACATCAGTCTGTCTTTGACCAATGGAAAGCTCTTTGTTATTGTATACAACGATAGTTATTGCATGTTTAAAACCAGCTTTTGATACTATGTCAGTCAGCTAACAACCGTAATGGAAATGTGTTACTGACCTTAAAGACATGCTTATTTTTTATCTTGTTAACTCACTGTTAAGGCATGCAAATGAAAGTGTAGAAAGTATTTGGGTTATATCATGAATGCCTGCTTATCTATATAGTCAATAAAATAAAACACCTGAAAATTGACACACAGAAACAAATACAACAACCCAGTCATTCATAACCTTTATGCTATCAAACTGTAATGCCTTTCTTTGTAAGCTGCTCTGAGTACCTTTCCTCTTAGTTAATTGACAAATAAGAGTCAGAAGGGTGAGAGAAAAGAGATTTGAGGTTTCATTTGTTTATTTTTTAGTTCACTTGGGAAAAATCAGCTTGTTAAAAGCTTTTATGGGGCCGGCCAGATTGCTCAGCGGACTGAAGAGTTTGCTTAGACATGCGCAGGGACCAAGGTTCGATCCCTGGCATGCTCTGCTGGCCTCACCCCCAGGGCACACTGAGAAGGCAACTGAGACTGGGTGTATTGGCGCGCACCTGTAATCCCAGTGCTTGGGAGGCTGAAAACATGAGGATCACTACGAGGCCGATCTGTGTAATGAGACCCTGTAGATCCTGTACTAAATATATTTTAAAAATTTAAATAAATAAATAAAATCTTTTATCATAAATTGGTTCCAAATGGTCATAAAATGTAACCTCAGGATGACCTTTTGGGGATAGACATTGTAACTTCGTAGCCCTAGATTTACTACATGCTTTGAAGGTCTGGTCTCTGTTGTACACTGCTGGAAAGAGTTAAAGAAAAAAAAAAGAAGGACAAGTGTTCCTGTTTGCAGGTGATATGAACATTTGCATAAAAACTCCCAAGACATAACACCTTAAAATCCTACTTTTGGGAGTGAGTTCAACAAGATTGTAGATCCTAATTAACATTTAAAAATCAAATGCCTTTACTTTCACATAAAAACCCTACAGAATGGGAGTTTTTACATCTTATTGTAAGGATCTTCTATCTAGATGCTGCATATAAAGAGCCCCTCCCTATGCACTAATGAAAATGTGAATAACTCAATTGAAAAGTGGGTAAGGAATCTGAGCAACATTTCTCCAAAGAAAACAAAAATGCAAATAAGCACAGAAAAGCATGATTGGTAGAATTTTGTCATCAGAGAAATAAAAATCTAAATCACAATATATAGAGGATGACTTTGTAAGTCCAGCCAAAAGACTTTTTTTCTCATTAACTTTATACTGAAATGTGAAAGACATATATTGAAATGTGAAAGATAAGAGATGTAAACCGTGAATTTTAGAGAACTATTTCTGAAATGAATACATAGCATGAGATTAATAATAGATGGCACATTGTAAATAAATTATTTACAAACTTAAATGAATGTAACAATGAAAACTGTCTAAAATAAAAATGAAGACGAATTTACAGATCTGTTATATAGTTATATAGTTCACTCTGTGTCAAAATGAAGAAACTTATAAAAATGTACTTATTTTCTTTCTTTGTCCCCATGTTTTTTCCAAATCTGTTGGCACCACGGTATTCCCTAAAACTGGTCTCTGTTCTTTTGTGAATGGGCTGGTCAGCTCCATCTCACCAGACCTGTGCCACCTTGAGTTTCTTAATCGTTAAAGCCTTTTTTCTGTATTTTCTTACTCTCCTTTGTTAGGGAACTGGCTTGATTGTCAAAGCTGTTTTCCCCTTTTGTTTCTCTAGTTTTCCAGTTAAAGTTTTTGTCTGTAAATTTATATTGTTGCTTTAGTTTTAATTTGCATTATCACAAAATCAAGAACCCATGCTAGCTAGGTTAGTTGGTGACTTTTAGAACACTTTCCCTAGTTACCTAATTTTGTGGAGTTTTCAGCTTTCATTGGTTTTGATTTATTTCATAGCTCTCTAAGTTGTGAATTACTAATTGCAATGGAAATTATGTGCTTAGACACATGAAATAATTTTTTTTGCTTGGAAGCACAAATGATTTTTTTTTTTACATAAACCAACTTTATATATTCATCTTGGTATTCTCCCTGTGTATGTTGTAAGTCCCTGGCTTACAAATGAGTTCCATTTCCAGGAGAACATTTGTACATTGGGTTCATTTGTAAGTCTGACAAAGTAAGTCTTACACATCTTTGACACAAATACACAACGTAAACTATTAAAAAAACCAAACAAAAATACTATGTGGACTATTTGCACTTTCACAGTTACCATAAAATAGTGATACAAGGTTAGAATGAGGGTGAGCTACTTCCACAATTTGTTCACATCTATGAATGCTCGTAATGTGAAGTTCATTTGTATGTGAAAGTTTGCAGCTATAATGTTTGTAAGTCTGGGACTTTCCCTGCCTCCGTCTGTCCGTACATCCGTCTGTCTCTGTCTCTGTCTCTTTCTGTCTCTGTGTCTTTCTTTCTTTCTTTCTTTCTTTCTTTCTTTCTTTCTTTCTTTCTTTCTTTCTTTCTTCTGCTGAGGATTGAACTCAGGTGCTGTACCATTGATTTGCACTTCCAGCCCTTTTAATTTTGAGAAAGGGTCTTTCTAAGTTGCCCAGACTGGCCTTGACTTTGAGATTGATCCTCCTGCCTCAGCCTCCTAAGTAGGTGGCATTATAGGCATGTGCCATCATGTCCAGCTGGATGCTTTTAAACCACTTGGAACATCTTCTTTGTTCTCCAGTTATATTACAGGTCATAGACATGTGTTCTTTTTATATGTGGGTGAGATCCAGAATATTACCTGTTTGTTAACAGTTTACAGTCTGAATGTGGACTGACTGGGCTTGCTTCTTAACTTTACCACCCGCTTATTTACTGATTTGGGACTGAAGCATTTTATGTTTCAACTTGTGTCTGTTTACTCACTGTAAAAAGCGATTACTGTGCTATTTTATTTCCATGGTTATTGTATAGATTAGAAGAGATGTAAATAACACATGTTTCATAGTACCTCACACTTCCTAAGAACTCTTTATTTTTTTTACCATCAAAGGGATATGGGCAGCTACTTTGTTGAAACTTAGCTTCTTTGTCTTAAATCCAAAAAATAAAAATTATTTTACTTCTGTTGTTAGGTCATACATTTCACTGGCAATAATTGGAAAGAATGAAAGGAAGTGGTTGACAGGAACTGTTTCTGTGTGTGTGGGGATAATCTTTTATTTTATCTTTTTTTTGAGATGGGGTCTTGTTATGTAGCCCAGGCTGGCCTCAAAACTTGTGGCAATCTTCCTGCTTTACTTCCCTAGTGAAGAGGTTAGAGCACACCCATCATACCTAGCTGCTCAGGGGGGGATATTTTTAATATATATTTGTTGCTGGGTTTTGGGGTGTTGGAATTTTCTTTTGGAGGTAGTTTCTAGATTTTTTCTGTCTTGAGCAAAGAATTGGTCGAGACCACCACAAATGGTAGCAAAGTTTTAGTAATGGTAGGAAATTTGCAGAATGAGTTGAAGCCAAGTAAAAGTAGGTAAAGAAATACACCGTACAGTGTGAGGGCAGGCCAACGATAAGCGAGAACACAGTGGCAAAAGCTCAGTGTGCTGTCTCTTTTTTGTATCCCCCATTCCTCAGGCTGATGTCAGGTTGTTGTGGTTTGTGTCTAGTTGTCCCCCCCAAAGTCTCATGTAAGTCATGGGGTGGACTGACTTCTAGAGTTTGTGATTAGCTCATGATCCACTGGGATTATGGGTCTGAGAATTATCACTGTCTTTTGTTTTTTAAAAAAATGTAAATGGTAGGTCTTCGTAGATGGAAGGCTGAGATTATGGGTGTTGAGTGCTACATCCAGCCTGGGGCAGATAACCTGAATGTAGCATAAAGGAGACAGAGAGACAAACTTGCCGTCTATAGCCATTGTTGCTGTTGCTCTTCCCTTTTTGCTCTTGTTTTTTTGCTGCCTTCCACTGCCATGAGCTGCTGCCCTCTGCCATGTGCTGCTTTGAAGCCAGCTGAGTATGAACTGAAACCTCCAGTAACTGTGAGCTAAATAAACCTTTCTTTGCTTTATTTTGAATGTTGGGTATTTGTCCCAGCAATGAGAGAAGAGTAATTGATACACAGGTCTAGACCATTCTATGGAAAACTTGCTTGAGTGCTCCACATGCAGGGTTTGGGGAACTATTCTGCACTTGTATCCTGGAGTTTTGTAATTAACCGGTTATACCTACTTCCCCAGCCAGTTTTGCTGTGCCCTAATCACCTGTTTCACAGTGACTTCAATGCTCTGAGAAATGGCAAGGTGTGTTTTGATGTGGTGTGCAGTTATTTACCATAGTAGCTGGTGACTCAGCACAGTAAACACAGATGGGAACATTGCTTTGCCTGGATTTATACTGAGAAACGACTTCAGGGTTTGAAAAGTAACAAGTGAATTATCACTGTCTTTTGTTTTTTAAAAAAATGTAAATGGTAGGTCTTCGTAGATGGAAGGCTTTAGCACTGTTAAGCACCTTGATTGATTTGCACATGTTCCTCAGGGAGTAGGATCCCAAAAGAATGGAATTTTGCTTAACCTAGGAACAGCCCCTGAACAGTTTCAGGGGCTAGAAAGATGGCGTTAGGAGGTCTTATATAAATTGACCTTTTCCTCCATCTCTCAGTAATTAGAAGTGTTTTGCTTAGGATTTGTTGCTTTTGGGGGAAGAGGTTGATGGCGTGGGGAGTGGGATAGAACTGGTGGGTCTGGGACTGGTTCAGTGGTAAAGCACCCACCCTGGCCAGCATCCTGGATTCATTCCTAGCATTGCCAGAAAAAGCAAAAGAAATACAGTCATTGAGGTAAGGGAGGGAATCATTAGAGGGTGAGGTAATTTAAGTTTTCTAGAAATTAGCAGTGATCCAAAGGAAGACCTTGGCCACACTTCACTGACCCTTGGACTGCTGTAGGTTTTGATGTCAGTGAGTGGGTGACTGATACAATGACCATGTCATTCCCAGCTGCTTTTATGCTATGTCAGTGAAAATATGCTTCAATGTAAAGTCTATTATGTAAATTGCAGGTTTCCGACCATTTGGCTTGCATAGATTCCATTGAGTGAAGAAGCATTGTCTTGGTCTATGCACAAAATACATTATGTAGTTATGTATAAAGTAACAGGCTTAGAGTTTATGTTTTTAACATTTTTAGCATTAATGTTGTGTATGTAATTATAACAATGTCATGAACAAAAATTATTTGATCTGTTTTTGTATTTCTTATATAGCACAGCTGCTAAAAATATTTCAACTTAATATTTTATAAAATAGCACAAGCCAAAGTTAAATAATTAGATAAGAAAATTTACATGCCTGATTAATAATAGGAAGCAGTTGTCTTCATAGGCCCACATCAGTGTAGGTAGGTTGAAATACTCTTGGTAATCGCTGTGTCTTTCTCCTCTAAGGAGCACAAAGTACACATCATTTGGTAACCCTGGTCTCAGCTCAGCTGTGTGTGGCAAGTGCAGGAGGTGAGGTTAGGCTGTTCCTACATAGCATTTTGTTGTCACCTATGTAGTCTGTGCTTCAACAACTTATAATCTTGCTATGGAAAATATTGCTAAAAATTCATATAAAGTGTTAAAAAATTTATAGTTTTATGGGGCCACATTAATCTTGTGAGTCTTCAGGGTCACATGCAGCCCAAGGGCAGTGAATATAAGCAAATTAAGTACAAGCATAAACAAAACTACTGGTTGGGCAGCTTAAAACATATTTAACATTCTGTATAAAATAAAATGGTCTTTGTAATTTGGCATTAGAATCAGTATTAGGAGGTAGGCAGAGTGTGGTCATGCTTGTGCTTTTTTTAAGGAAAGCGTTTGAGTCCCCGTGTTGTAATTGAACCTATAAAGCAAAACTGTTGAAATGGAAGGATTTTTGAAATAAAAGCGTTTGTTGAGTCGTGACAGATGGTATCCAGAAAAAAGAACAGCTCCTGGGCTAAGTTACAGTAACTACCAATTATAGGGCTAGGTAGTAGTTGGAAAAATGCCTGCCCAACCAGAGCTAAGGGCATCTTTTAATAATGAAGATTTGGGGAGAAAAGCATAAGTTGTTTACATCCAAACTATTTTTACTATAGATAGAGCGATATGATTATGCAAAACTGGGAAGGCTTTGGGATAGATGGCCAGTGTATGAGGAGAAGTAATTGTTGGTTATGGATTGGATGGGAATGGAAGTCCCAAGCATTTGAATAGTTTATTATAGGATTCCAGTCAAAATTCCAATATATGAAATAAAAATATGAAAGTTTTATCTGTTAACTGATTAACTTCCCTTATCTCTTTCCTCCTTTGTCCTCTAGGTCTTGTAATTAAATTTAGGACATCTCAGAACTTTTCTTTGATCACTTGTGTGTTAAAAGTGTCAGGAGGGAAGCTTCCTCTTACCCATTTCTTCTCTGGTTAGGATCTAGGCTCAGATTTTGTCTTTACATTTAAATTCTGTGTGGGGGTGTTGCTGTCAGGGAGAACAGCTTCCCTTTCTCCCTGTAGCCTGTAGTTAGACACATACTGATAGGATTCTGGCCTCAACTCATCTGGCATTGTTTTTTTTTAAATTTTTTAAAAATCATGTATGTGTGTATATATGTGTGTATGTATGTATTTGGTACAGGGTCTTGCTCTGCAGCTTAGACTCGTAGGGATCCTCCTATCTCAGCCTCCCCAGGGTTGGGATTACAGGTATGTGCCACCACACCCAGTTTCAGTGGCCAGCTCCCCACGGGGTCAGCATGGCATGGCATGGCATGTAGTACTGGGAATCATGTGGTACTGGGTATCGAACCCAGGTCCTTGTGCTTGCCAGGCGGGTACTTAGATGGCCGAGCTCTCTCCCTGGCCCCTGGCATTCTCTTTTTAAGTGCTAGACTAGCATAGTCCTCCAGTGTCCTGGGTTGCCCTGCTTTAATCCCATCAGTAGTGCTGAGTGGTCCAGTTCCACAGGCCTATTATAACCTGTTGACACCAGGAACTGTCTGGTTAGCCTAGTGCATTGCACTGTTCCCAACTCTGTTTTCTTTTGTTTTTCTCCTCTACTTGTCATGCTTACAGGTTCTTAAAGACTTGATTTGGGACTTCCTTCTGGGAAGCTGGCGACAAAGGGGTGAGATGATACGTGTGTTCCATGGAAAAGTAAACTGGTACTTCTGAACCCATGAGCCAGTAGCAAGGCGGTTGGTTTCTGGCTACAGAACACACCTTGTAAAGCAGGACACTAAAAGCCTAAGGTAACTCTGTAGTGGTTTCTGTGCTTGATATTTTTATCTTGCTTCATGTATCTGGACATAAAGCTTTTTGAAATTATACTTGTTTCTGCTTATGTTGTATTGAAGTGTTTGTTCTGTTCTTCCATAACCTTTTCATTGAAAAGTAAACATTTACTATGTTTTTGTTAGATATGTTATAAGCTTCCTGTTGATAACAAGTAAAATGATATATTTCTGGTACAGGACAAGACGTGATTCTTTTTGAATCCTTGCATTAGTGTTTGGGCACCATTTTGTTTAGAGCCCAAGTTATTAAATAGATTATGTCTCAGAGTTCACAACATACACATATGCTGTATAGAATAATATGTGGCAATTTGAGTTAGTGGGTATGTACAAGCCTGGTTGACAACCATTAGCTGGTAGCTTTTTGACAGGCATCTTACCCACATAAATCTGATAACTGATCTTAGCCCTGTCCTTTCACATCTCTGGACTCATAGCTGTCATGTTCAGCTTCAATTTCACTAAAGCTAAAGTCATTCTCAATACTCAATTTCTTAGGCTGGCCAAATAGCTCAGGAGATTAAAGTGCCTGGAAGCATGCCCAGGGGCTAGGGTTTGATCCCCGGGCCTGCTGTGCTGGCCCCACCCCCAGCGCATGCTGAGATAGCAATTGAGACTGGGTGTGGAGGCGTGTGCTTGTAATCCCAGTTTTTGGGAGGCTGTAAGCAGGCAGATCACTGAGTACAATCTAGTAGTGAGACCCTGAACACCCTGTAGACCCTTCCCTAAAATACCAACCCCCCCCCCCAAAAAAAAAAAAAAAACCCAAAAAACCCTCAATTTCCTGACAGTATATATGTGTTTGTATGTCCAGGCTTGAACATGTGTATTTAACTGTCCACGCTTGAACATGCACAGACCATTTTGTAACACTGCCCCCAGCCTTTTCTCCTGTTGCTTCTTTTGTACTTTTTCCCCTTATCTTTTACTTGCTTTGTCTCAATATTTTACAAGTCGGCTTCTAAAATAAAACTATTTATTGTTAATGTGGCATAATAAAGAATATATTTGAGCTGGCATGGTAACACATGCCTGTAATCCCGGCACTGTGGGAGATAAGGCAAGAGAATCCCAAATTCAAGGCCAGCCTGGACAATTTAGCATGAGCTTGCCTAAAGAAAACAAAACCAAACCTAGTCATCTTCCCTGGTTCCTGATAGTAGAAACTCTTGGTACTTTCTGAATGATAAGAGTATCTTTTGTTATGAATAGTGCATCTGTTTTGACCACAGCTGAGTTTATGTTAATGAAAAGATACTGAGTGGGCTTTTATTTTCAATGGAGAGGCTATCACCCTCTGAAAGACCAAGATTAGATTATTAGAACTTTCAGACCCACCCCCTTGGTCTCTGAGAAGGGAAGAAGAGGGCTTGGATATTGAGTTCAGTCAGTAATGTAGCCAGTGACTTAATCATGCTTAGGTAATAAAACTTAATATGAAAAGCGTGAAACATTGATGAACATCTGGTGGTAGGAGATTGGTACTTGTATTTCTTGAGAGAGTCTTGAAGCTCTGTTCCTGTGCCCTCTCCTCTGACTTTGCCCAGTGTGTCTCTCCCATTTGATTGTTCTTCAGCTGAACCTGTCACATCCTAGGTGAGCAGCTAACCACGATGGAAAATTCAGCATCAATAATGAACTAGAGGGATGGAGTTTAAGAAAGGAAGATTTAATTTATGAGGAGGAAAAAGCAGACAGAAACAAGCTGCCCTAGGGAGGGGCCAGGTGTCCAAGAAAAGATGGATACTCGTGAGCCTTTATTCCTGGTTTCTTTTATGCTGGTTAGGGGCCCTGCATTCTGTGTGGCTGCTGTGTGAATGTACTGTAAATACCAGGTTTTCTGTCATCTTTTTCTCTGCATGTTACTGTGAGTTACAGTGAGTGGGAACTAGAGGTTGAGTAACTTTTTTTGGACCCTTTCAAAGCCTGATAAACTTTTATGTTTGAAACATTGTCTTATAAATGAACAAATGTTTTAAAACAATTTAGTTTTAAATAATTAATTTTAATCTTATAGAAGCTCATAATTTTCTCTTAGTGCTGTCTCTCCTGTTTTTGATAACTGATGGTGAGTGGAATCTGGCTATAAGTAAGGAACAGTAACAAATGCCATCTAATTTGGTATGCTTCTTTTTCCTGAGGTGCTGCCGACTGAATGCTGGGACTTTGTACAGAGCTATAGTCTCAGCTCTTGTATTTTAATTTTTAGACAGGATCCCACTAAATTGGCCAGCCTGGACTGAACTTGCAGTCCCTCTCCCAGAGTCCTGGGATTCCAGTTGTATGCCACCATGTCTGACTTGTGTGCTTTAAATTTTTTTTTGTTTTGTTTTAGCAAGTATATCTTTATTCATAGTTCTCAATATCATTGCCATAGTGATGTATACACAAAAAGTGATGTATACTTTAATAATATAGGAAAATCTGTCTTAGATAGTTCATCAGATTAGTGAAATGCACACAAATCATTACAGTTACAGTTTATGTAAAGAGCCTTGAGAACTTAATTACAGATCAGGGTACAGGACACACGAGTAGAATGCAGGTGCTCAGAGAGATGAGGTGTGCTTTGCTTTTATAAATGATAAAATTGCATAAAATTGTTAGGAGGCTAAGTAGTAGGGTTAGAAAGAAGTCAGACTTTATAATAATCTAAATTATTTACCTATATGCCAGGACATATAAATATAGTGTTAGTGTTTTGTAACCTCTTTCAGAATCATTTTAATTTCTTCTGAATATTTGCATATAAATTACATTGCATGATTTTTAAATTAACATACATGTTTTACACAGTGGGGCACAATATTTCTGTTACCATAAATGTTGGATGTTTCTTTCCTTTTAGTGGTTATTTCTGATATGATTTCTCCTGATACATGATGCCCTCTAGTGAATTTAGCGTTTCAGAAACACTTTTGAGAGGCAGTAATTAATACAATGAAGTCTTCAAAAAGGAACATAGTAGCAATTAGAACTGCCCTGTTACGTGTTAAATTAAAGACTGAATAACATGCAACTTCAAAGTTCTAGGTTCTGGACAGACCATTAATCCTGTCAGTAAATATTAGGCACCCACTCACTGGGTGTTTAGCACTGTTCAGAGGTTGCAACAGTTTAAAGGGTAGCATGAGATGGCTATAACTTCAAGTAACCTGTGTATTAGTGTGAGAGCATACTATCCTTTATTGGACATTTAGCTTGTCCCCAGAGCTGCTCACAATAGTTTGCCTTGTCATTTAATTCTAATAATTGTGCTCAAGTAGTTATCACTTTTAGTTCTGTTTTACTAGTACAGGAATTGAGATCCAGAAAGGTTAAATAATTTCCCCAAGGTTACACAATAAGTAGTAGAACCAGGTCCAAGGTACGTAAACCAATAGTTGGTATGTCAGGGTAATTTTTACTTGTTTACAAGTTGACAGCTCTGGTATCATTAGCTCAAGTTATTTTTGGCTGTATTTTTACATTGCTCATTTAAGTTTTGGGTTTCCTCATAGTTTCAGTCATACAAATGGTAGTTTAATAATTTGTGTCTAAACAATGCAGTTCATTTTAACTTTCAGCATGTAAAGTACCTAAAGATTTATTTGACAAAATGACACAGTCTTCATAGAAATATTTTACTTTCTTTAATAAAACATTTATTCTTTGTAGTCTAGAGAATCAACTGTTCATTCCTTTGCCTAAGAATTATTTGGGTGTATTTATGACTTAGGTTCCTTTTGGCATTCAGAGCCATTCATTATCCTCTTCATTGGAATTTTTGTTTCTGTTTTTTTTTTTAAATTTTGCTTTGTTTTTCTACACCGTGTCACCATACAGTTCTGATTTCCTTGAACTCTCCCTGGAGCCCAGGCTGGCCTCTTACGTGGCAGCGGTCCTTTGGCCCCAGTTTCCCAAGTGCTGAGATTTAGAGAGTGCGCCACCACTCCTGACTCTTCACTGCATTTTTAAGGGTGTCATACCCTTTGTAAGTTTAATTTTCATTACTGAGAATAAACAGAAATTGATTTTGTGTAGGTAAATTAATTTCTTCAAATTAGAGGTGCTCTTTGATAACCTGGGTCATACCTATTTGTGGTGTACTCAGGTCAGTGTTTGCAATATGGACATAATTTAGGATGCATTGTCAGTGTAATTATTGGGATGATAAAGTGAACCTTAAGGAACAAGGAAAATTACATTATGATATGTATAAGGTAGGCTTTTCTCATTTCTGGGAACTCATCTTGGTCTCTGTATATTTCTTTGCTCCAAGGCATTTCTCTATGGTCACTAACTTGTGTGTGACTAAGTTATAGATTACTGATGACCCTAGTGGTCTGTCTTGCCCGTAGGCCCCATCTTTCTTGTTTCTGTTCTGTCCATACCTGAAGACTTGTTATCCACATGTCCCAGTACTTTCCATTGAGGGTGTAAGTGAGAAATGAAAGAGAACATGAGAAGGAATGAAATGGCAGCTTTTCCTCATGGCAGGGAAGAGACCAGAGCCGGCCTGACATTTAAGGTCTGCAAAGATTGAGTAGGGCTCCAGAGAAGAATGTTTTCATGGAAGGAGAAGCTTAGAAAGTTCTCGTCTGACCCCATGTGCCTTTTAGTGAAAACAGAATCATTTGCTTTAAAGATTCCTTGTGATTTGTCGATTTTCTTCTTCTATTTGCTTTTTCATTTCTCTCTTGCTTCCAAAGGTTTCTGTAGCAGTAAGAAAATGTCAGAGGAACATTTAAGGGATAGGAATTAAGAAATAAGTTGTGGTCTGAATTTTGTGGTCTGGGATATGAGAACATAAAATGAAACATTTTCATGAAGGATTAAAATAATAGATGCAAGCCAGTCACCGAGGCATTTGAGAGAAGAGACAGAAAGTAGGAGAGGGCCATAATTCCAGGTTAGCTTTTTATTCGTAGTAGTTAAAAACTGTTATTAGTAGTTAAATACTCTGTTGCTATGCATTTTCAGGTATGTTTGAGTAAAGTTGACTCTTGTATGCTGGTCTGAAAAATTGGGTGTCTTATACTTTCTCTGAGAAAATACATTATAATTTCCAAACAACAGACTTAGAAATACAGACTTCTGAAATGCTAGGTAACATTCTCATGAATTGAGACTATTGTCTCTGCCTATAATTTGATAGAATTCTTAACTTGGGAATTCTAATTTATAGTCTTGGAATCAGAATTTTTTTGACTTTTTAAATATTTTTTTATTTTTTAATGTATTTAGTAGAAGGTTTACAGGATCTACAGGGTCTCACACTGTAGATCAGACTCATAGTGATCTTCCTGGTCACAGTTTCCCAATTGCTGGGATTACAGGTGCGCTCCACTATGTCCAGTCTTAATAAACTTTTTTTTTTTTTTTCTACTTTTTTGTGTTTTAGTATAGGGTCTACAGGGTCTCACTACACAGATTGGATTTATAGTGGTCCTCCTGTTTTCAGCCTCCATTTACTTTTACTTAAGTAACTTAAGACAACAAGACTACACTAATGCTTGCTATATTAATGTTTAACTTAAGATTTGATTTATTTTTAATATGTATGTATGTATGTATTTAAGTATTTATTTTTTGTAGTACCAGGGATTGAACTTGGGACCTTGTGCTTGCCAGGCAGGCACTCATGCCGCTGAGCTATATTCCTGACCCTGACTTATTTTATTGTGTGAAAATTTTAAAAATCATTATGTTAAGATTCAAATGAACTTTTCTTTTTTTATCACATGGGGAAGGGAAGATCAGGCTTCTTGGGATCTAGTGAGGTTGTCTGCTTGCTGTGTTTCTTTGACTAAGTCATTTTTCCCTCTCTGGGTCTTTGTTTCTTCTAAAGAATAAGATAGTCGTTGAGCGTGGTATCATACTCAGGTAGCTCCAGTACTGGGGAGCTGAGGCAGGAGGATCACAGTGAGTTCAGGGCCAGTCTGGGCTGTACAGTTGTGAGCCACATGGTTAGAGCTGTCTTGAAAAACCAAAACCACCACAGAAAATAAGATTCCTGATAATGGCATTGTTTAGGTAGCTAAAATCTGAAGACACATAGATGTCGAATAGACTGGATAAGTGCATTTTGGTATGTTCTATAGTAAAATAGTACCTGGAGTGAAAAAAGCGCCTTTGCTGCACTCATTTATATGCACAAGCCTCATAAGCGTATGCGAAGTAAAATAAATGGGGTAATGTGGAAGAGTCTGTACTTCCTAGTTCCACTGAGGGAGGTAAGAAGCAGGCAGGGCTAACTGCGGCCGGTCGTGGGAGTCAGGGTTACCACTGGAAGGAGGGTTGTGACTGGGATGCGGCAGTCCCCAAGGGCTTTCGGATTGCAGGCAGCGTCTTCTCCTGATCTGTGCACGCTCCGTGTGTAATCCCCGGGCTTTACGTCTAGGACTTCTGTATTTTACCGTATTATTCAGTGTTTAGAAGGCTGCAAGTGCACACTGAAACATAACAGAGACAGAAAAAAGTAAAAGGAATAAGAAAGGGCCGGCTGGATTAGGAGCCAGAGCTAGGTTCAAATCACCAATACCATTCACAATCCCTGGGCTGAAGCAATTCGCCTGTCAAACCTTAGAATTGTATCTGCAAGAAGAAAATAATAGTTGCTTGGGTATCATTTGAGGTGAAAGAAAGCACATTCAAGGCTACATTTTAAGGTTATAGAAAATACTCTCTGAATGTAAAGTGACATTCACTACTTGGTATACTGTACTTCTGTGTATGTTGTAGGCGTATGTTCTGTGTGTGGTCTCTCACACAGAACTGCATATGAGTTTAAAAGTAGCAAAGGGGCCAATAACTGAAAGCCAGGAAGAAGTCACTGTATGTGTAGTTATGATACATTTTTCTGGGCAGTTGCTTAGGATACTTTGTTACCTCAATATATAATAGGAATCTTAAAAAATCATTCAGTAAGCATAGGTGTTTGCATTATTTATAACTGTATTCATAATTGGCTTGTGATGCCCAATAATTTTTCTTTAGTTTCCATTTGATTAATTTAAGAAATTCTGATTTTTGTACATTGCTTCCTTTTTTTTTTTGGTGGGAGAGGGGGTCAGCGTCTCACTATGTAATTAAGGCTAGCCTTGAATTCCCTATGTAGCCCAGGCTGGCCTTGATCTCCCTGCAATTCTCCTGCCTCAGCCTCCTGAGTGCTGGGAGTATAGGAGTGCACCACACCAGGCAGGTTGCTTCCATTTAAGATAAAACTGAATGTTCAGTCTTTGTTAACTTTTAGATTGGGTTTTGAACTAAGTTAAAACTTGGAGTATTTACCTTTTCAGGAAAGTAATTACAAGGCTTGGAAATTATGCAAAGGCTATTTCATCTTGAAACATTTAGAAATTCATTTTGGGTTTTGGTAATTACAGTGTTTCTGTAAGACAGACATCTAAATAGGGATTGCATTTGGCAGTCATGTACATGTTCTTGTTCTAAACTAAGTACTGTTTCTGTGGTTTAGATTTTTTCTTTATAAATAGAATTTTAATCAGTGTAGGTTAGATTTTTTGCCAAATATGTTATAATTAGTACTGGCTACAACTTAATCCTAAAATGTGTATAATAAATTTAATCATTTTAAAAGCACTTCTGCTATTAAATGAAAGCAAATAGAAATTATTTGAATAGTCACATGGCTGTACATGCTGTGGCCACTCACTCGCATTTTCTTTTGAATTTGCTGCGTAGCAAAGCTGTTCCTGGAAGAAGTCTTTACGTAATTTTCCCAAATGCGCTGTGTCTGCCAGCTCAGGCTTGCTGCATTGGCCACCACGAAGACATTTTTAAAATTTAAGTGTAGGCAGTTTGAGTTGCAGGGAATTATTTAGGCCTGTGGCTAGGACGTGTCCTTTGGGCAGTGAGAGGCACCCTGAGCCTAGCCTCAGCTCTTCAGGGGGTCTAAGGAGCCTCGGTGCCTGAAGGTGGTGGAGTGTGCAGGTGGGCCTCTGCTGTGAGAAAACTTGAGGCGAATGAGACCTAGGCTGTCATTAGCAAAATAGAGTAGTATTGACTCATACTAGTGGGGAGAAATACTGTGTTAAGATGTTAATAATAGGAGACACTGAGTGGTATATGTGAATTCTATAATATCATCCCAATTGTTCTGGAAATATAAAATTCCAGAATAAAAAGAAATTGTTAAGATTAAAAACATAAAACAGGAAGTGTTTTTATAGTCATCTTTGGAAAACATAAATCACCAGAATCACCAAATATGGCAGGTTATGTTTTCCAAAGATGACTATAAAAATGCCTCTGACTTAAATGAGGTGATGCTAGTTAAAGTGGTAAAAGTGGTAGTGAGGTGTTTGGAGCAGTAAGTGGTCGGTGATAGTGATGGCTTGTGTCAGCCAGCTTTTTGTCAGTATAAAGAAATAGCCTGAAGGCTGGGGAGACAGCTCGGTAGAATAAGTGCTTGCCTGGCAAGTGCAGGGTCCTGAGTTCAGTCCCTGGTACCAGAAAAACAAAAACAAAAACCTGAGAACAGGATATGTACTAGGTAAAGAGAAGTTTATTCAGGTTTATGGTTCTGAAGCTTCCAGCCCAAGATTGTGTGGCCCCATTTCTTTGGGCCTCGGGGCAATGGTGGCAGATTGCAGCAGAAACTCGTAGTGAGGAGTCTGCTGTGGACTTGTGTCTCCAGGGCGTGCCCCGAATGACCTGAGGACCTCTCGGTAAGCCTTGCCATTTAAAGCCCCACAGTACCTCCTACTGCTGCGATTCTGGGGAATAATGGACTTCTACTTACAGGGCTTTGGGGACAGTCATCCAACCATAGCACAGCTTCTCTGTAACTCCACTCCACTCCTGTGCTTTGCCATTCTGCGGGACCCAAGTGTGAGCCAGAGTAAACATTGCCTCCATTTAGTCTCTGATGTGGGATATTTTGTTCCAGAAATGCAGACGTGACTGAGACACCAGCCAACCCCATGACCTCCATACATTTGATTCAGTTCTGAACGTGACTTTGTAAACCAGACCAGGTATAGGGCCAATGACTTTGAATCTGAACTCCAATGTAATTTTTCCCTCAGTGATTTTTTTTTTTTTTTTTCAGTTTATTTTGGCCCTCTCCATATAGCAGTTTAATCACCTTAATTGTGTGGGTATGGGTATGTTAAATAAAACTGCATATTCTTGAAGAATTTTGAAGATTCCTAGTGTCCTTACTTTGATTTTATGACTGAAATCTTTAAAGCATTTTTAAAGGCAATTTTACTTTCTTCTTCTCAAGCCTTAAAGTCCATAGGCAATATAGTATAAGGGAAAGAATAGCGTATAGAATTAGGAGAACTGACTTGTAGTTTCTGCTTTGCCATTTTGTCAGAAATCTGGGGAAATTGTTTTACCTCTTAGAAATATCCTTTACTCATTGGTATGATGAGGGCTGGGCTGGATATTTAGTTGTAGGCTTGAGTTACATTGATGCCTGAATGGAAGAATGTACTTTAAAACAGTCACTTTGGAAGCCTTTACCTCTCCATGGTTGCCTCCCGGGAAAATTAGTCTTACTGCTTTGTGTTTACATCTCATTTTTGACCAAATATAAATGACCCCGCATGATGATTCATCATATTCTCTATAGCAGTCCTCCTGTGACTTTCTAAAGTGCCTGAGAATCTCAAGTGCACTTTCCAAGTTTGGAGATTTCTTGAGCATAATCAATAGAATGTGCTAAAGGATCTACAAAAATTTCCCAGAAAAGGAATTCTAAAAATATTCTAGGTATGAGCAGCATTATTGACGTATTGTACCTTCTCAAATCGGTCATTTTAAAGGGCTCAAGTCTCTTTTGAAATAGTTCTGGTTTCGGAGGCTTTAAAGTCTGTTTACAAGTTGTACTCTGTGACTAGTTTTGAGGTTCTCATTTTAAATTTTTAGTGTTTTCTTACCAAGGGTTGATTAGACTCTCAGTTGCCTAGTTGGGGAGTATAGTAAGGAGCAAGATAAAGGTGAATTTGCAGGTATGGGGGACTAGGAGGTCAGTGCTTCAGAATGGGCCAAAGACAAAGACCTCTTCAGCTGGCCCACTTTTATTAGCCAGTGAGAGGCACAGGGGGGAGAGTAGTGTGCTTTTCCTAGAACAGGACTGCTGTAAGAAGGAGGCAACAGAGTGAGGAACAGGTTCAGCAACACAGAACAATCAGGTTAAGATCCTTTCCCCTGTCTTTGTGCTGTCCTGTGCAGCAGACATTATCTTGCCCAGGAGCTCTAGGGTTACAGGATTATGTCCCACCCAGCCAGGAAGGTTGCAGCCTCCAGCAAAGACTTCTGTGTTCCTGAGTCAACCTCAGCTGCAGGACTGCAGGAAGGGTCTGGAGTTCAGCCCCCTCCAAATCTGTGCATGTCACAGCTGGTCCCTAGCCAGTGTTATTTTATTGTCATTATAAAATTAGAGCATTAGAAGAATGGGTTAGAATTGTGTTGTCCAGTGTTAAATCCCTGATGCAGTTCTAGTTTCTGTGTCTTTGTTCGGAGCTTAGGGCAAAGCTAATTTTGGCTGTCCATTCTGTAAATCAGCCATTAAATTTTAATATGACTAAAACTGGTATGATTAGAGTGCATAACCATGTGCTCATTTGTATGAGAATGTAACATTTTCAAAAGGCAATTTCATTTTTAAATAACTAAACTGAACTCTATCAAATATGACTCCATTTTTCCAAATGTGTGGTTAAGTTTCAGTGGCCTGAAATGCTGTTTGTAGAAATAACAGATCTTTTACTATGGTAATAGTATGTGTATGTGTGTTAAATTTTTAAAAATGGTAACCCTCACTTGAGCAGAAAGTTTTTCAGAGTCTAATTAAATTATCCAAACATTAACAGACTGCTGTGTGGTAACAGTGGTTTTTGATGGTAATTCTACTTAACTCAATCCGATCTTTCACTATTGAATACCTGAACATTTTCCATGGACAGCACTATGATAAGAGATATATGCTACTATTGGAAACCATTAACTGTAGAAATTATCAGCAGATGTTTTCCATGCATGGTTGGCTTCATTTGGTTTGGTCCTCCCATAGCTGAATAATTCTAAACTGACTGGAAAGATGTATGGCTAGCATTTACATGAATGTTTAGAACTTACTGAAGCACTGCACTGGGTTTCCAGTAAATGGAATTTGCACTGCTGTAACTTTCCTGACAACTCCCTTTGCCCTCCTTCTTTTAAGGAAGCATGCTCTGGAGTGTCATCTTTTTCAGTGTTTGTTATTAGTGGGGAAAATGGAAAAATGGATTTTTAAAAATAGAGCTGTGGGGCCAGGGAGATAGCTCAGCAACGTAAGTGCCTGCCTGGCAAGTGCAAAGTCCTGAGTTTGATCCCTGGTACAAGGAGGAAAAAAAAAAAAAAAAAA
This sequence comes from Octodon degus, assembly GCF_000260255.1. Lineage (NCBI taxonomy): Eukaryota > Metazoa > Chordata > Mammalia > Rodentia > Octodontidae > Octodon > Octodon degus. The sequence goes on along the minus strand of NW_004524595.1, from coordinate 1,371,223 downwards.
AAAAAGGCAGTGATACATTAGAGGTTGGGAGTTAGCTTTCTGTCTTTAATAAGCTCTTACTTTTCTTGGTCATAAGAACTTCCTAACTTTTTTTTTTTTTATTGTTGTTGTTGTTCTTTTTGAGTATGCTCTTGATATTGCTTTAGGCTGGTCTGGAATTCATGGTGATCTTCCTGCCTCAGCCTCCTAAGTGCTGGAATTACAGGCGTGTACCAACATTCCTGGTTAAATGTTCACTTTCTTTAGCATTTACATTTTCCACTTCTTTACTACAAATAAAATTATTTTTATTTCATTGCACATAACAACATTGGAGTTTTTCTACCAGAAAGAGCAATTTATTTTTTCATTCCTCTTTCTAATGATAAGTAAATATTTTCTATTCTAATAATAGAAAATTATTCTATTTGTCTTTTATTCTATTGTACTACACTATTTTTAGCTTATAGTAGGTATTTCAGAAAAAGAGAAGGAACTTTTGGATTAATGCTACAGCAGATGGCTTTTTATTTTTGTTGTTATTTGGTTTTTGGTGGCAGTGTCTTGCTATAGCTCAGGGGGGCCTTGAGCTCACTGTGTAGTCCAGTCTGGGCTCAAGCTGTGGCAGTGCTCCTGCCTCAGCTTCCTAGGGTTACAGACGTGTGCCACCACACCTGGCTTAACTTAGCTACTTTCTGTGAGTCTTATTTCTGGGTGTAATATTTATTATATATGTCCTATTTTGATAGAAGAACCTGCATTTAGGTTCAGATAATTCAAACTCTTAATCTTGATCATATGCATGCACCACCATGCCTGGTCTCTATGGCTAGCTCAGTGCCTCTGGGGGCAGGACCGGCAGGGCACATGGTGGTGGGGATTGAACCCTGGTCCCTGCCCTTGCCTAAGCCTGTACTTAGTCTGCTGAGCTATCTCACCGGCCCTGCTTATTTCTTATATTTTTCTTGGTCATCAATGATTATGACCCATAATTAGGAAGTATGTCTTTTCTAATTTCCAAGCAATTTAGGCTTTTTAGAAAGTATTAAGTCATTTAAAGAAAAAACTAACTCATTTAAAAAATATGTAATAACTAAAAACTAAAAATAAATTAGTAGTTCTGTAAATGAGAAGAAACTTACAAAATAGTGATGTGTGTAGTAGTAAAACTACTTTTTTCTTTTTCCTCTTCCTCTCTTTTTTCTACATACATTAAACTTCTACAAGTGTCATGCTGTAAGCCTGGGGCACAGAAGTTAATAAAATACACAAAAATCTTTTCCAATTGAAGCTTACAGAAAGTTAAACTTCTGGAATGTTGACTATGATTAGCATCTGGAGAGATGAGGATAAGGGTGGGATAGTGGCATGTGGATGGTGCACAAGTGTATTGGTGGTTGGTGTTGTCCTCTTAGGTCTGGGAAGCAGTCAGGGAAAAGTGACCTTTGAACTCTGACCTCCTAAACCTAGGGAGTAGAGGCCACGTGGCTGCCTAGAGAAAGAGCTCCTGAACAGAGGTTACTGCAGGTGTTTCTTCCTGCAAGTCAGAGTAATACTGGTGTTGTACAGGCACTGTGACACAGTCCTCCAGCCCTGAATATACTCAGATGTGTACCTCCAGTTACTTTGCATGAATAGATTTTGTGGCATCTGAGCCACATCTCCATAAAGTTTTTAAAAACAGAATCATCAAGGATTTAGAGATCTTTGCTTACCCACCCCCATTTTGCTGGGGGTCTAACCTAGGGACTGTTGCATGTCAGGCAAGCACTTTAACACTGAGCTATGCTATGTAGCCACTATAGAAATAAGAAATATGTCCCAGGTAGGCCTGGATTCTGGGAAGTACGGAAGTCACTATGGTAATTAGAATATTTGTATTTACATAATAATACAGAATGCTTTGTAAATTTCTGTAATTCCAACATTCAGATATGATCATGCATATGCAGTCTTTGTGGTTTGCTGCTGAAGTAACAATAGGTCTGATAGGTTCTGGCCCTAGTATAAATTGCTAAATCATCTAGGTGATCATCTAATATGGTTGAAGCCCTTAAAACAGAAGCCCATCTTCCCCAAGAGCACCTCCCCTCTTCTCCAGCTCAGCTCAGGGGACAATTTCCTTTCACCCTTCCCAGGCCTCAGGGAAGACCCCCAGTCAGCTCCCTCAGGTGTATCCAAACATCCCCTTCAAACTCCACACCTGGTAAAAGGTGGTAAAAAGCCTCAGCCTCCCTTTGTTCAATGAATTCCTTATCTTCCCCCAATTCTCCCTGTGTCCTCCAAGATAATAAAGCCCCTTTTCCTTTTTCCTTCTGCCTGTTTCTCTGCTGCACTGGGTGCCTGAAAAAAAACCTATCAAAGTGATTATCCATTTTTAATTTTGGGGAGGGAGGTATTGCCTTTTTTTTATGACTAACTTGGGACTGAGGCTTCAATCCTCACCAATGTGGAAGTTACCTGATAGCTTTGGCCTTGGTATTTGGCTTGCTTTCTCTTTGCATTGAATGCTTCATATTCAGAATAGCTTGTCTCTTTAGCTGTCTTGTTTTCAGATTCATATTCCTAGATAGTATCATCCCCCCCCCCCGAAATTATTCTTAGTACCCATTAACTGGTTTTTATGTGCCTCAGTCCTGCCCACCCCACCGAGGCTGTAGCCATTTAGATTCCTCTTTCTAGGTACTAAGTATTTTAAAGCTAGAAAGGTGTTTAGAGTTGTTGGTGCCCAGATTGTATTAGGTTCTCTACAATCTTGGATTCTATCCTCAGTCTTTGTCTAATACAGTTACTGTGTTCTCTTACAGAACTAACAAATGATGCTCATTAAAGGCAGCTTCTCCTTGATCCTAGGAAGAATCTTTAATTCTTTTACATGTTTTAAGTAAACCATCAAACCATTTTCTCTCAATTTGTAATCACTGTCACAGGGCCAGTCTTCCTTGTATTGACATGCTGTCAAATGACCTCATCCTACTTTGGAGCAGGGAACAGGCTGTAGATCTATGACTGTCACTCATTCACTCTATGACCCTTGGAAGTATCTTAATATGATGAGAGACAGATTTGGTATTTCAAAGGTGGCTGTGGTTTTTCTTACTCTGGCAGAGAATATAACTCCTAAGATCTGAGTAAAATAAAAACAAATTAATATTTTTTAATATTTTTAGACCCATTGAGGAAGGGAAAGATTTCCATTCCCAGAAGTGGAACTGCTTTACAGCTTTTTACTACCTAGGCAGGAGGTAGTGGGAAAGAATCTGCTGTCTCATCTGGTCATGGAAGGAAAGGGCAGTTCTGCTCAGAGGTCTGTGTGAGGCGGGGTCAGTGTGTGGACACCAGGACTTCGCTTGGTCTGAAGAAAGCCAGGCAGAAGAGCACTGCTTCCTGTGTGCAAGCAAACCACATTATGCTCTTGCACACTGCCAAGAGCTGGCCGTGTTCTTAGATCTCCTGGGGAGCACTGTGTGTGAGTCTTCACAGGCAGGTCTAAGCCTAGCTAATTAGTCTCCTCTTAGTAGCTTAATATGTGCCCTGTATTGCTGAATGTATATACTGAGTACCAGTGCTGTCCTGACCTCTGCCTATGTGTCAACTCCTCATTTCCTGCCTGCCCTTGGATGTGTAGGTACTGTTACTGTCATCCTCATTTTTTACAGCCAAGGAAGAAAAGGTTGGAAATTTCCTAGTTATTAAGTGGCTGAGCTGGATTCAATCCTCAATTGTCTGGTCACAGGCTTCAACTATTTTAGAGGCTATCTTCACATTGAAAAGAGAAAGTTTTGTTGTAGGAGGACTTAGGACTCAAAACCAAGATTTTCTCCAGAACACATTTTGATACCACGTTACCTTATTTCTCTGGACCTCTTAATCTATAAAATAAAGCTTTAAGAAATGAGATCCTTGAAATACTTCCTGTTGGAGAAGTCTTTTTTTTTTTTTTTTTTTGTATTTTAGGGAACCTCTACAGGGTATGCAGGGTCTCACTATTAGATCAGACTCGTAGTGATCTGCCTGTTTGTAGCCTCCCAAGCACTGGGATTACAGGTGTGCGCCACTACACCCAGTCTCAATTGCTGTCTCACCATGCCCTGGGGGGGTGAGGCCAGCACTGGCAGGCCCGGGGATCGAACCCCTGGCTCCTGCTCCTGCTTGCAGGCTATTTAATCTGCTGAGCTATTTGGTTGGCCCTGAAGAAGTTTTGAAATCATGAGTTGTAATACTTTAGTTACATTATTCTTGTTAGGTGTTTGGACAAATTTCTTTCAATGTGGAAGTCTTACAGGTTTACTTTCAGTCATGAGAGTGCATTGTGCTCCTCTGTGTGCAGCGCCGTGTGAGCTGTACTGTCCACTGTGGCAGATGTGTGGTATCCACCGTTGGTGAGGTGGCCAGTGCAACTTGAGGTGTACTTCAAGTGTGAAATGCACATTGTATTTCAAAAACAATATGATAAAATAAATGTAATCTTTACTTTGTATTGATTACATGTTGAAATGACAGTGTTTTAGATATGTTTGTTTAGGTGTATTATTTTCTTTACTTGTGGCTAATAAAAATTTTGAAATTGTATTTTATTTCCTAGTATAGTGCTCTTGTGCAGAGAACTAAACGAGAGAAAGAACATGTGTTTCTTTTGGGCTGGAAACTAATCTAGTGACATAGGCAGGAAACGTAGAGCACATCTGGTAATCCTAAGAATATAGGCACACATGTATTTGTATAATTATGTGTATACATGGAAAATGGCCTATAGTAGACACTTGGTCAAGTTTTTTTATCAATTTTTAAAAATACGTTTTAAAAATGTCTACAGGAACTTTCAGAATGGCTTGGTAATAGAATATTGCATCTATTGATATCTGAACTCTTGATGATCTTCAAAGTATCTTCTTAATAAGATTTTTATAATTTCCCTTGGAAATATATCACTAATTTCTTAGTTTTGAGGTAGAAGAGTATATACTTACTATGTTTCATTTTATCTTAGTGATTCAGGACTTATTTTACCTTATGACCATTTTGATAAAATGTGATTTTTTGAATTGATGCCTAGAATAATATGTGGGCTGAATTTTTGCCAACTCCAGGGCTTCCTTTTGAACATATGCATGTACCTCCACATTGTAAGTTTGATTTTCTTTTTGACATTTTTTACTTGTTTAGTAAAAGTAAAGCAGGCAATGTTTTGCTTATGTATTAGGCAAGAGGATATAATTGCTTTTCAGTGAACTTAATTGCTTAATCAAGTGCAGAAGCAGATTTAGCGTTTCTTGTTCTTGCCCGTACATTAGCCTGTACACTGTCTTCATCACTGTTCCTTCTCTCATTATGTTTAAAATATTCATCAAATTGGCAAATAATAGAACAATGAAGAACCTTTGAAATCATCTAGTCAAAACTCTGCAATCTAAAGCTTTCTTTTTATGGTAAATATTTTTGATACTCTTAAATATCCTGAAGTGAAATTTTTAACTAATGAAATTTTTTATCCCACAATTGAAATGAATCAGTATAATTCTTGGAACAGTAATATGAAAGAGAAATACAAGGAAAGCAACTTAAAAAATACAAGATATGATTATGCTTAAAAAACAAGGAAAGCAAAGTCCCCAGCAGACTTCCCGACTACCCCTGGGCTTAGTGATATCCCTGTGAGAAGCACTCATTTAGATCAATTTTCTCATTTCTAGGTACAGTGAGAGTGGAGGTAGGTGTAGGGGCGGAGGAGGCATGTGGGATGGGACTTGGTGTTATGTTCTCAGAATTAGAGGCAGTTACTGGCAGAGCTTGAATCCTAGAATATTACTTGAAGTAGTCAGCAGGTATAAAACTTTGCATCATGCTTTTTCTAAAAGAAAATATATGAGAATATACTTGTTTTAAAACAGGGTCATTACATATGTATTCTTGACTTGTTTCTTGCTATAGCATTTCACATAATATGTTAAGGTCATTCTTGCCACATATGTTGGCTGAGGGCAGCCTTACTCTTCCCTGGTACAGGGTAGCTGTTAAACTAGTTGAATTTTTTGGGAGTATTTCTTTTGGTAATTTGTAGGTAGATGTGTAGACAAGTGTAGAGAAGTGGAAGATATCCTGTGGGTTAAGACGTATCCCACAACCCATTTTCTAGCTTTATGACTTTGGGCAACAGTCCATTTCTTCAGCTGTAAACTTTCTACCTTTTCTTTCTCATAAGTTGTACAGGTTAAAAGGGAGTAATTTGTATACTGTATGTGATGTGTGATATGTGAGTGAAATAGACTAGTGTTTTAAAAGCCTAACCTCATCTTTGTTCAGATTATTGAGAGAATGTGGCCCTATTTTCATATTCTGAAGTTACTATATTATTATATAATCTTTTTTCAGATCCAGGTCTAACAAAGACCTGTCCACTTCAGGGAATGAATGAGACCCATACTGTCCTCTTTGCCTACCTCTGCCTCCTCATCCCTCTGGAATCACACACACAAACACACAAATCAGAAATAAAAATTTCCCTTTTAGTGCCACTGCAATTCTCTGGTCAAAGGACGTCTTGTCTGGCTTTTCCAGAGAGCTTACCCCTCTGTTGTACCTCTCATAGCCTTGATTGCAGTGTCATTGTTTATTTGAGCATTTGATACCCCTCCTCATAGATGGTAAGTTCCATAGAAATTTTGTAATCAACCTTGAAAGCTTGTGTCTGAAGGTAAAGTATTACTTTCTACACTGAGAAAGGAACCCTGTGTTTGGCTTCAAGCTTGACTCCACCTGGTGTCCTAGGTGTTTGCAGTGGTGCTAGGAATGATACCCCACAGAGCCCATGACCAGTTCCAGTTCCTTTTACTTTCACCCCACTCAGTCATTTAATTTCTAGAGAGTGCTGTCCCCTGTAACTTCTTGAATGTGTTTCTAAAGCTGATTGATAATAATGTATGGGACTTTGTGGTGTTCAGCTTTATATTTTTTTACTTTAACCTATATATTGCATGACTTTCACATCAAACTTTTGGGTAATCCAGGGAAATGACTTTTTAGAGAAAAGTTGAGATTTTCTTTATTTAAATGATCTACTTTACATAAAGCTAATATTTTTGTAGAGGTTTGCTAAGTATTTGAAAGGCATTTTACCTTGTTGTAATTTTTTTTTGTTTGAAATAGGGTATAATTATGAATTTAAGTCAGTCATTTTGTCTTTTTTTTCTTTTAGATTCACTGCTTTCACCCAAGTGCAATGATTCTCTTTCTTGATTTCTTCAGTATGTGTCATTGATTGATTGATTGGTTGGTTAACTTTTTGAGACAGGGTGTCACTATATAGGTCAGACTGGCTTTGAACTTACTATGTAACTCAGGCTGGTCTCAAACCGGTGTGCTCCCCCATGCCTGGTTTGATAATGTGTTTATGAAACTTTATTTACATTGATCAGTTAGGCCTCATTAAATTAGACTTTGCTTTTTTTTTTTTTTTTTGTGGAACTGGGGATTGAACTCAGGCCCTTGCGCTTGCCAGGGAAGCACTTACTCTACTGAGCCATCTCCCTGGCCCTGCTTTGTTGGTTTTGTTTCCTCTTTCTTCAATGGGTTTTCACAGTGCTCTGCCACCACATTCTGTGCTTCTGGTAACCCAGGGTGCCCCTCTGAGGGGATCCTGTTGTGCTGACCCTGTTCCGGAGACTGCAGATGCTCTGTCTGTTCATATCACACCTCTTCCTTTCCTTCATAGCCTGGAGCTTCTGCTCCACCACGTAAAGTTCTCATTGGAAAGGGCACAGGCCCTAGATTAAGTCATTGTGGGTTTAAATCCAGGCCCTGCCATTTGCTAATTACACGATCTGGGCATGCTTGTCTGTTTCTAGGCCTTTTTTTTTTTTTTCCCCCCAACTGTAAAATGAGTATATTTCTTACCTGGCAGAGTTGTGAGAAGTGGAATATTAGACATATATTACTTTCTGTGGTATTTCTCTCTCCCATGTCTTTTTCATGATCTCTGAAAAAAGTCATTTTTATTTATTTCCTTATTTTTTTTGGTATCAGGGATCAAACTTGGAAACGTGCACTTGCCAGGCAAGCACAAAAATCACATTTTAAAAGCAGCTAGTTTATATAGGCCAAGTAGCCCAGAAAAAGACCTGACTGAACGGAAAGCCCCACCCTTCTGTTCTCTCCAGAATTTCTAAACTTTTGTTTTTGTACCTAAGTGAAGATTCTATGAATAAATAAATAACTAGGCAATAGAGATAAAAAGTTATCTTAGTAGTAAAGAAAAGGTAGCTATCAGAAGTTGGGATCTTATCTGAGCTGGACCACAGGTTTCAAATGATGTTCTTTAACATCCCCCAGGGAAGAGAGGTCTAGGCGGTGAGCGAGGGGCTCCGCTCGTGAGGGGCAGCTCTGACATGGAGCTGCTGTTTCTGCTTGACCTGTGTGTCTTAGTGGGATTTCTGTATCAAGTATTCCATGGCCAGAAAATTCAGAATATCACTCTAGTGCCTCTTTGAGCTGCATGTCCACCATTTGCTGTTTTATAGGCCTTGTGGTTTTTAAATGGATGAATTTTCAGAGCTGTCTTCCATAATATTGTAATGATTGCATTGTGCCGTTCTGGAAACGGTCTCCTTTTATCTTCAAGTAGCACAGTTACATTTCTAGGTTCCATAAATAATTTGTGTTTTTTAATTTCTTTACTTTATACTGCTATATGCTTGAAGTACGTAATGATTACATTCATCTTGGGGAGCTGGGGCATGTACACAGCACATCTAATTCTTTTTATACCTTGCCCTTTTCTCTTGGGCATCTTCCCATTTGCAAAAACTCTGTTTCCTATTGTCTTTATTTTGATGAATATCGGTTGTCTTTTTTTAAGGCCTCATCAGCATTTGTTACCAAATGAACTGTTTGTATTGGATTTTGTCTTAATTTCTGCATTTATGTTTTTATTTGTCAGTGGTAAGAACATGCTACATGAAACACTTTAAAATACATGGAGAAAGTTCTAGGGTCAATCTCCATCTGTTATTTATTTTCATTTTTGCTAGTCTAGGGAAAAAAGGGGTCACAGAAGTAATATTTTAATGGCAAAGCAGATGTTCCAGATATTAACCCTGCTATTATTTGTGCAAACTATACTTTTATATATAAACTGAAACCCAATCATTGTCTTTCAGAATAAGCCAGAAAAGTGTTTTGTAACATTTGCAGAGAATTCCATGGTTGATGGAATTCAGTCTGAAATGCTTTGAACAAGAAATTGATTCTATTTATACCCATGTTATAAAGGAGATAGTAAATGTGAAGTATTATTATGAATTTTTAAGTAATTAAGAAACCAATTGTAAAATAAAACCTAATACAATATAACAACATGATCTATAGCATATATATTTCTCTCTCATTTTGGAGACAGGGTCTTGCTGTGTAGTTTAGTCTGGCCTCAAGCTCATCATGATTCTCCTGACAGAGCCTCCTGAGTGTGATGTATCTCTCTTGTTTTTACCTTTACTCCCATATTTTGTAGTTATCTTTGACTTTCTGAGTTATGTCTAGATTAATGACTGTATATGATTGATCTTGGAAATCTTGTTCATGAGTGAAAATCATATAACAGTATTCTGAGAATTAGAAGAACTCCACAATTTGTTTCCAATAGCAGACCATTTTAGCTTGCTGTTGAACTGTTCGTTTGTTCATCCTTTTCTTTTTCGCTTATTCACTTGCTCTCTTCTCTTCTCCTCCCCTCCTCTCTTCTCCCCTCCCCTCCCCTCCTCTCCCCTCTCCTCTCCCTTCTCCTTCCCTCCATTGATGATCTGACTCAGGATCTTGAGCTTGCCAGGCAGGCACTTATGCCACTGAGCTATCTCCCCAGCCCCTATTTTTCTAAAGTAATACTATCTCAATTCTTTTTGAGTTAAAACCCTCAGTGAAAATATGTGCATAGTTCCGCATACAATTTTAGGATAGCAAATTCTTGAGCATATCTGTGGGTGAACTTTTCTGTGCCATGTGAAGGGTAGATTTTAAGAGGGAAACTGGTTTAACTATTTTTATCAGAAGGAGTATTTTTTTTTTTTTTTTTTGGCTATTTCATGCTGCCTTAAGGGCAGGTCTGGTGCTGGGAATCGAACCGCAATCTTATGCGCCTGGTTGTATTAGCCCAAGCGGCGCTTCAAACAGCTGAGTATCCAGTAAAGCCCCTAAGTAGTTAGCAGAGATATACAGCTACTTTCTCTTAGTTCAATGAGAAGCAAGTTTTGAACTAATAGTGTTTAGACAAGATATCATGCCTGCATCTTGTGCTATGGATAACTACTACAAAGACAACAGTATGCAGTGTATTAATTATTGTAACTGTCTTACCAACCTGTTTTGAAACTATCTCATTGCTACTTCTTTCTCAATAAATTAATATTAAAAAATAACAAATGCTGGACGCAGAAGAAAATGTATTCTTCTAGGTTGTTAGGAGGAATGTAAACTAATACAATCACTATGCAAATCATTATGGAGTTTTATCAAAAACTTAAAAGTAGACATTCTACTGCTCTGCCATTGAAAAAGCAAAACAAAAACAAAACTTTTTGTCAGTTTGCTTGTATTTAAAGAAAAAAACCAGTACTATTACTTATAAGTTGTCTTTGGCTTATTTGACAACACATTGCTATTGTTACTTAACTGATGTCTTAAATTAAACTTTTAAGACAGTAATATAACTATGGATCTTAGCAATTGTGTGGTCAGTTTGGGTATTGAAGAATTGTGATATAAAGCACTGTAGCCTTTTATTCTTGTCTCATGAGTTACTAGACACTTTCCAGAACAGTGGGATTTTATGCCTTCTAGTTAATGGCACTACTTTTGTATTAGAAAGAAATGATTGGTACCGGAGTATTAACTTCTATTTATGACATTGAACTAGTGACTTAATATTGCATAAAATTCAAAAATTCTAATTATTAGTGTTAGTACTACTTCCATATGCATATATCTGTATGTATGTGTGTGGTTGGCTTTATCTAGCTCCCTTATATAAGAAACTCTGCCTTCTGACTTTTCCTTTTGAAATAAATATTACTGGCCATTTTATTGTCATGTAGAGTTAATAGTTTCGCACACAGTTTGGAAAATATATGAAGGAGCAAGATAAAGGAAGGAGAAAGATAAATAGTTAACCATAGTCACTACTCAGGAACAGCGTTGGTGGCATTTTGTCGAATTTCTGACAAATTTTTCTCTTCATATACTTCACTCTGTCTAGTTTTTGTTTCCCTTTTATTCTCTGGCTTTACTTGCATTTTTTTGTTTGTTTGTTAATTTCTCAGGTGGTTGTTATCCTTCTATTTTCTCTTTTCCTTCAGCATTCATGACCTTCAGGGTGGGACTGGTTAGTTATTTCTGTATTCGTATCCCAGCTAATTAATAATTAACTTTCTTTTGGCTTTGAGATAAAATTCACATACCATACAATTCATTGTTCGTATATTTCTCAAGTGTACAAACACTGGTTTATGAATTGTTTATAAGAGTCCTGCAGCCATTTCTACATTTATTGATTGATTGATGGAGATAGAGTCTTACTATATAATATAGTTCAGATGTCCTTGAAGTATCTATTAACTCAGGCTGGCCTCAAATTCAGGGTGATTTTCTTTTTTCAGCCTCTTGAGTGCTGGGATTACAGGCATTTGCCACCACGCATAGCCTCCACTATCTAATTTTAGAACCTCTTTTTTTTTTTAACCCCTTGAGTTTGTTGTCAGATGTGATTGTTGTCATTTGTTGTCTTTGTCCCATCTCCCTAATCCCCCAATCTTAGGGAACCTCTGGTCTAGTCCCTGTCGCTATTGCCCCACTTGTTCTGGAAATTTCATCTGAATGAAACAATGACTTTTTGACTGGCTTCTTGCAGTTAGCATGGTGTTTGCAAAGTCAGTGTATGTTATAGCATGCGTTGGTACTTCATTCCGTAATACCCACTGAAAGATAGTTCCAGTTCTGTTATTCTGTTCAGTAGAGGAAGGACATTACGTTGTTCCACTTTTTGTGGGAGAGGGATAGTACTGGTGGTTGAACTTCACACTGATCTATACCCCCACCTCTGTTAGTTTTTATCTTGAGGCAGGGTCTCACTAAGTTTCTAAGTTGCCCAGGCTGGACTAGACCTTGTGTTCCTCCCACGCAAGCCTCCCAGACAGCTGGGGTTTCCAGTGCAACACTGTGCCCAGTGAGCTTGTGCCACTTTTTGACTGCTGTTAATTGTGCTGTTGTACACATTTATATGCATGTTTTTGTGTGATTGTATGTTTTCATTTCACTTGGAGAACATGTATATATGTGTATGGAGTGGAATTGTTGGGTCATATTGTAATTATATTTAAATTTTTCAGAATCATAATAAATAATTAGAAAAGAAGAGCAGTCTTTTAAATAACAGTGAGGAGGTATCCTATAGTTTCCTTAATCATTCTTTCTGAAATGGTTTCTTGTAGTGGAGTTCCATTTAATGTAGGTGTATGTGGTTTTAACTTTCATGTTTTGAAGGGAAATTTTGTGTAATAACAGGAAATTGTTCTTGCCATTTACACAGAAAAGTATGGGTGACATTTCATTTTAAAAAGTCTTGCTGTTTTCTTTTTTCATTTAGAGCTAGAAAATTTTTAATTTTTAACAAAGAATGCAATTTATTAAGAACTTAATGGACAGAAGGGATAGAAGCTTGCCTTGCTGCTGTTGATAGTGCACACTGAAATAATTTAGAGGCAACAAAATAATGGATACTCTGAGACTTTAGGAAAACTTCCTGGTCACTAAACAGTGCCTGTGCAGTGTACACCGTAAAGGTTGCTTCTCGTATCTCTGTCTTTTGTCTTAGCCTAAATTAGCCTTGTCCTTCATCCAGGCCCAGGCTTCTTCCTGGAGCCTTCTGTGATCTCTTTCTGGTGGCCACAGGAGCCTGGAGGTCTTAGCCCACTTGCTCTGTGACTCCCTCCACTTCTCCACCCTTCATTGGTGTGCTGAGAGGATTGTTTTTTAAAGCTCTGCGATTTTAATTCTAGCTGTGTATTTCTAAGATTTTAGAAACTATTACATTTCCGGATTTTTTTCCTTAATTTGGAATTTAAGATGTGTTTTCTTGTCTCCCTTTCGCTTTCCTTTAATCCTTTATTTATTTACTTATTTAGTACAGGGTCTTGCTAATGCAGCTCAGACTCATAGTAGATTCTCCTGCCCCAGCCTCCCCAGTGTTGGGATTATAGGCATGCGCCACCATGCCCAGTTTCTGTCACTGGCACAGTGCATTTCCAGGGCTGGCACTGCATGTGGTACTGGGGATCGAACTTGGGTCCTTACGTTTGCCAGGCAGGCACTTAGATGACTGAGCTATCTCCCCAGCCTCCTCCTTAAAATTTGCACCCCACCCCCAGATGATATGCTGTAGGAGTTCACAGTCCTCGTTACTATTCTTGGCCTGAAAATCATTCCTATTTGATAGTGACAGTATTGTATGAGTTAATAACGACCATGGAATGACTCTAGTTGTGTTTATTTTCTGTTTAAATGAAATGCTTGAAATAATTTGGTAAATGTAAATAGATTATTTTAACTTTTTTCTGTTATGAGTATGTTTTTGACTAAAAAAGGGTGATAGGCAGGAATGTCTTTTTTTTCATAACTTTTTAAACAGCTTTCTGCTAAAACTTTACCCTTAAATGACTTTAGAAATATATGTTCATGAGTTCATGGTTTCTGTATACATGGATTTAGTTTTAGTAAACTCCTTGCTTGCTTTGACAGTCTTTATGCTTCCATCAATCACTTCGTTTTTAATTATGCATCTGACTGGCTAGCTCTGTGTCTCATGAAGGGAAACCACACATGAGTTTAAACTTTAAGGGAACGAAAGTAAATACTATGAAGTAAATTGGATGATGGTTTTGAGTGACCTTTGTTAGGCCCAGCATCTCTGTAGTTCAGCAAGCTGACTTTCGTCATTTCTATCTCAATTTATGTTTTCACTGGTTTTAATTTATCAGTGAAAACTCACTTTGAGCTTGGAGTATGGCAAGCGGTCATTTGGCTAAGAGGAAAGAGTTACTTCTACCTTAATATTTATCATTTTCCCCTTGATTATGGGATCATGAAAACGGGAATTACTGGAAAATGACTTTGGCTGTGCTTAAATTACTCCTTCTCCTTCTGGTTTCTTTCCTTTTTGCTCTTAAAGTAAGGAATGGAAATGTTTTCTTTTTAGAGTATTATGAAAAGTTCAGTTCTCTGTAGCCACTGCCTGTGGTTACAGTGTGTCCTACTCTATAGAGGTAACCATGTGTATCCTCTGTCCCAACCCGTGGGTTAGTCAATGAGGACCCTAGAGGGGGAGAGGGAATGAGAAGGGACAGGAGACACGAAGAATAGAGACAAGACAGGATTCTGATCAAGTCTTGTTTATTCAGGGGAGGTGCTGGGTATATATAGGGGGTGTAGGAATGAGGAAGTCTCGGCTCTTGGGGGGTCAGCAGGTATCTAGGCAACGGGAAGGTGCCACCCCTGGGGCATAGCACGTGATTCACAGGGAATGGGCAACGTGGGAAGGACCATAAACTTAACTCAGCAGGGGAATAGAAACTTAAGAAAACGGCTGACAGTATTATAAAATGGATAACACTTAATGGCTTCCCACAATCCTCCACAGCCAGCTTTATGGTCAGAGGTTTGTACATTTGCTTTGTTTTGTTTCTGCAGACTGGGTCTGTGTTGCCTTAGCTGGCCCTGGATTCCTCGGCTTGAAGATTCTCCTGCCTCAGCTTCTGGGTAGCTGGGATTATAGATGTATGTCTCTGTACCTGCCTGCATTTGTTCATCATGGCAGTCCTCCTGCCTCAGCCTCTCAAGTGCTGGGATAGAATATTTTTTAGTGTAAATTTTTAAAAAAAATTGTTTGAAGTAGGGCCTTACAGTATAGTTCAGGCTGGCTTTGAGCTCATTATGCAGACCAGGCTGGCCTAAGATTCATAGTTGTCCTCTTGCCTCAATTCTGGGTTGATAGGCTTGGGGCAACCTGGTAATGTAAATTTTTAAGTTAAAATTTCTAGTAGTTTCTTGGCATCATGCTTTAAAATACCGTTTTTTAAATTATAAAGATAAGATCACTAGTGCAACATTCTATTTACTTGTTTTATTTAAAGTGGTTTGTAGGGAGCTGGGGGTATAGCTCAATGATGCAGTGCCTGCCTGGCAAGCATGAGGTACTGAACTCAATTTCTGGTCCCTCTGCCCTCCCACCCCCAAAAGTACTTTATAAAAAGACAGCTGATTATGCTGTTGAGGCCAAAAAGATTGTAAGAGAAAAAGGGATAAAAACCATAATCATTGATGTCATTTTCACATCACCAATGTTAAATTTGGTGATGAGTCTTCTGTCCTTCTAGATTCAAAAGGAAAACATATGCATTTTGGACTGGGGGAATAAAGACGCTTTATCACTTTATGAAGTGAGACAGTTGTGCTTGTCTTACTAGGTTGTGGGTGCAAGTTTATGTGGGTCCTGGTGAGTACACAGAAAAGCTTGTATGAACTCTTTGTTTTTAAAATGTATTTGCTACAGGGTCTCGCTACACTGCTCAGACTCATAGTGATCCTCCTGTTTTCAGCCTCCCCAGCGTTAGGATTACAGGTCCGCACCACCATGCTGGGTCTCGGTGGCCGGCATTCCCAGGAGGAGGGCTGGCACGGCTTGTGGTGCCTAAACTCTTAAACATAAGTTGAAAAAAAGATGCAGAAGTACTCCTCAAAGTGGAGCTGTTCAAATTAGCATGCATATGTGGATATAAGAGAAATTAATTCAGAGAAATAAATACTTATGTTTGTGAAAAAAACTAAACTAGTGTGATTGTGTCTAGGGGTGGAGCTATCAAAAAGCAGCACATAAAGGGCATGTGTCTACAGTGACATTTAAATAGTAAACAGTTAAGTATCTATGGATTGTAAAATAGCTCAGTAATCAGGCTGTAATTGTTTTAATTATTAAAGCATTTTTATTTTCATTGCTAAGTGATCATTTTTTCAGTGTTCATTATTATGCGTACACATGCAGTAGTTACCTTTAGTGTTTACATTTTAATTTTCTGTAGTTGATTTTGTCATTTGAATCAAAGCCAACATTTTGATTATTTATTTTGGAGTAGATTTAGAAAACTTGTAAACTTCTTTGATATATTTATCTTAACAGATGCCAAAACATATATAGAAAATTTTTGTCAAATAATTTTGTTTCTTTTTATTTTTTTTGCTACTGGGAATTGAACCCAGGGCTTCATGCCTGCCAGGCAGGAGCTGTACCACTAAGCTACATCTGTGGCCCTAATTTTGTTTCTTACCATCCTGTTAAGGTAGTGTTCTGGCATCAAAATCCAAGAATACTAGGGCTAACAATGAAAACCCAAATTATCTGACTCACTACAAACATACACACACACACACACACACACACACACACACACACACACAGTGGTGTGTCTTTCTTTACTATTCATCAGATCTAATCCTGTGTAACTTCTCACTTTTCCCCAAAACGAGATGACCATGAAAGGTAAATATTTTCAACCAAGGCATTCAGGACTGTACAACTAAAGATAGTCACAAAAGAGGACTTTTAGAAGTATTTCAGAAAGTGATGAGGGCTGGGTGTGGTGGTGCCTGCCTGTGACCCTAGCACTTGCGAGACTGAGGCAAACCCTGAATTTGAGGCCAGCTGAGGGTGGGTACATAGTAAATTCAAGGTGAGTGTGAACTACAAAGTAAGGCTAAGAAACCAACCAAACAGGAATAGAAAGTTGCTAGAATACTTGAATGAATGTATTTAAAGTGAAGAATAGTTTGAGGGGCACTAATGGTAATGTGTCTTTTACTGTAGTAATTTTTAAAAAATTTAACCACCCATTCACTGTACTTTTTAATTACACCTTTGTGACACACACACAAGGAGACATACACAACATTTGGTTTTGTTAATTTTTTGAAATACTGAGAAATGCACTCTGACACGTCACCCTTAGCTAAAGGCTCTCCCAGGTGCAGTGTCTCTGGGTGGTCATTGGACTTCGTTTCTGGAAAATGGGCCTGGTCCTCTTCTGAGGAAGGTGCTAGAGCACGTCTTTGCCTAAGTGACTCCCGAGATACGGGGCCCAGCACAGCAGGGTACCTGGCAGTGCTCTGCAGGTCTTGGCCCTCCAGGAGGCTGCTTCTGTCTCTAAGGCAGGTCCAAGCAAAAGACTTCTTGTGACAGGTGTGATAAAAGTGACATCAGTTGATCAGGAAGCTTGGATATGGAAAGGGGAGCAGGAATTATGTTAGAACATGGACAGCAAGACAAGTACAGGTTAAAATTTCTGACAGGCTTAGCTGGGTATTCTGCTCTTGGCACAAAAAAAGTGTGTACTCTGCAGCAAGAACGTGGGGCACCCAGGCTTCAGGGGTCCTTCTCTTGAGTCGTCCTCTCTTGGTTTGGACCGATGCCTTCTCTGTCTTTCCCAAGACTGAGCTCCTGTGATCTCTTCAGGGTCATCTTCGAGATTCTTTTTATCTCTCACCTACGTTGAATGTCTTATTCAGTATTGCCCATCTCCCCTGCTTTTATTTACTCCATTCTTTTACTGAAGCCCCTCTTGCAGTAGTTTCTTGGGAAAAATGTACATGAGAAGTAATGTAGACACTTTGAATGTATGATAATATTTTATAACCACCCCAGTACTTGATTGATAAATGACTTATTGGACATAGTTTTCTTCAAAAGTTTGTGGCCATTTTTCTGTGTTCATCTTGTTTTTGGTACTGTTGCTGAGAGCCGAAGGCCAGTTTTACTTTTGATCCTTTGTATGTGATCTGTTTTCCCCTAGAAGTTTCCTAAAGAGTTCTTTGTTCTGTTCTCAGAGTCACAGAAGGATTCCTTGGTGGGCTTCTGTTGCCATCCTCTATCTGGCTTTCAGTAAGCTCTGTTAATGTGGAATGCCCTTTTTCTCTGAATCTGTGGGATTTTCTTAGATTATGTGCTGCTGATTTCTTCCCCAGTATCTCACTCCTCTTCTCTCTGGAACTTGTACTTCAGTGTATGAAAGCGTCTGCCTTGGCCTTTTCTCTCTCCTTTCTCCTTGGCTTTAGAGGATTTCTCAGTTTTATTTTTTAACTTTTGTTAGTTTGGGCAAGTATTTTTGTTGTCTTAAATTTGCAAAAACTATTCTATAAATGTTTTCTTTGTCTGATTTTGTGTTCTCACAAGAACATGCTGTTCTTGTTTCATGGATGTGGTATTCTTCTTGTCCTCTCAAGAAATATTAAAGATAATTTTCTTCAAATTTTCTCTCACCAGGTAGTTTGTTTCCTTCAAGTATGTATTTTCTACTCATAATAGAAAGCAGACCAATTAGAAGCTTGCATATTCTCTACTTATAATAGAAAGCAGGCCAATTAGAAGCTTGCATGGTGGGAGGCTTACGAACTTTGGGTTTCACTGTGAGGTGTTTTAGGGATGCTTCATTAGGGATCCCCTTGTGTGTGTGTGTTTTCATCTTTTCTCACGGTCCACTCAAAGTCCCAGAGACCTGGTTCCATTTCTTTCTAGAGCTGAGCTGTTCAGTGTAGCAGCTACTAGCCCTATGTGGGTATTTAAATGTAAATAAAATCAAATTAGAACCCCAGTTCCTTAGTAGCACTAGGCACATATGAAGTACTCAGCAGCCACATGCAGCTTGTAGTCACCACGTTGGACCTCACAACTGCTGAACAATTTGATCATTGCAGAAGGTTCTGTAGGGTGGCCTTGGCCTAGGGCTAATGGTCTAATGGCTAGCCAGGAAAGATAGTCTGGAGTCTCAGTAACCTGAGATTCATACATGGCTGCTTAGTTCTAAATGCCCACAAGTGTTCCTGCCCTAACCAAGAAGCCCTGTGCTGCTGGCACCAGAGACTTACTTCTGGGTTTATATTGGGGTGGAGGATGGCTGTTAACCCTGAGTTGTAGGGAGAGAAGAGATGTGGAAACCTAGTCCCCTTTGTTTTGGCAAACTTCTGCCTATCCCCATTTGTGTCTGGAAGTACCTAATGCTACCAGTTCCTTGTTCCGAACTTTTTTATTTTACTGATCTTTTTAGGTCTGCCAAGTGTTATAATACTTGGTTTCCTGCTTTCTTTTCAGCTTTTCAAATGTTGTCCTTTGGGGGCAGTATTTTTATTTGTATGTATAAGATTTCTAAAGAGTCTTTTCAAGGTAGCATTAGTAATGTTCTTTGAGAGAACAAAATTAATTAGATACTTCATCTTTTGTTTGTTTCTGTTTTTTCCTTAAGGAAGGGTCCTGCTTTGTAGCCCAGACTGGCCTTGTACTTTCAGTTCTCAGCTTTGGCCTCCCAAGCGTTGGGATGAGAGGGATGGGCCACACACACACGCCTAGCTAGTAGAAGCACTGGAGACCTTTCTTTATTATTTTTAATCTTTGGAATTCATCTTCTGTGACATACTCTTTTTATCAAAATTAACATATACATATAAGTGAAACTGTATAAAAATCAACTGTAATGTAGTATTACAGTGCAGGTACACCACTCTCTCTATATTTTTCCATATTGTATCTTTATTGCAAAAGTCAACATGCTTCTTAGAAATTCAGATTGTAATCAATAAAACATTACATATATGAATTTAAATGTATGAATAGAAATTCAACAATGTCTCCTATTATACTATTACACAAGTTCACAGTTTTGTAAAAACTATAATACAGGCATACTATACATCAAGAGGAACCACTATTCCTTTTCACATGATCTTATTTAAAATAATGATCCATTGCTGTGGACCTTTCCCACCTTAACAGGACTGTTTTCCAATTTATCATCTTAGCTGGTGACAATATCTTTCTTTCATGAAGAAACTCTGGGAAATTCTGCATTCCTTAAGCTTAGCTTTTTAGACTTGGCCAGAAATCTAGTGAATGAGGCTGACATAGCCAGACTAGTGGCTGTTATTGCTGATGAGCTACCTGTAAAGATAGCTTGCACATGACGAAGAACAGCGTAATTCATCTCTGATGCTATTATTTCTATAAATAAAGATATCAACAAAATAAACGATAGTACAACACTTGGGAATTTGAGGGGGAGGAATAAGGAAAATCTCAAAGTGGGGGCATATGAATATATACCTATTTCATACTAACTTCAGGTTTTATAATTAATCCATATTTTCAATTCATTTTTGAGAACCATACATTAGAATTGTTACAAAGGACATTTTAAAAGTATTTTATTTCTATTTAAAGCATACTAAAAACCAAGTTTTACTCAATGGACTTCAAAGCTTAATAATAGTAAAAAAAGAGAAAAACTTTCTGTTCCTCACCATAGCACCTTTGTCTTTCATTCCGGCCCTCAATGATGAAAACGTCACAGAAACCTCAATTCTCCCTATAGCAAGTGTAGTAAAATGTCAAATTTGAGGTTAAAAAAATCATATGAAAAGGAATCTCATTCTGTCAAACTGTCAAGTCTACTGAAAATTTTCTTACAGCTCCATTAATTTACTGTAATTTTCAGTTTCCAAATACAAAAATACAACAATTCTTATTGAAATCTATATGCTGGTAGTTTTAGTACACAAAAGAGAAAAAAAACAAATTATTTACAAAATTATACAATTTAAGAAAAAACTTTGTACAAAAAATATATAAATCCTTTGTTACCTCTATCATGTTTAAAATGTCAGGACTCAAAATATTCACCATAATGAATCTTTCAAAATATATACTGATTGAGCCACAGACATTAAGAAAATTTCATTAAAGATGACGGAGGAGTAAGGAGCAAGATCGCGTATTCTAGGTTCCCCATTCTAATGTTTCTGTCTCTTGTGAGCTTATTTCACTTCAGTCTTATCACTAATGTAGTAATAACCTAGAAAGAAGAAATTATTATTATGAAGAGAAAATTACATGAATGCAAAAACGACCTTGGTTTTTGATACTTCGTTCCGGGAAAAGATATAGAAGGGAAAAGATGATCAGAATATGGGATTTTTACTTCCTATAGCTGAGTAAATCTAGAGTCCTGATGGTTTTAAGCTTCTTATTGTATAATTTCTATTCTAACAAATAGTCATTACTTCAGGAAATAAAATCCTTGATATAGCAATAACCAAGAACTTTCTGAAGCCAATAGGAAATTTCAAAATTTCACACCACACACATATAAAAGCACAGATATGTGTATCCTTGAAAAGGTAACATCCTATGCACATTAATCATTTTATTTTCCCAGGGATCAGTACAGTGTAGTGTTGCTCCTCTGCTTTTCCATCTAACATTCAGAGCACAAGGACATAAATTTACATATATATTTACTTAACAGATACTCTATAGAGTATACAGTGAAAATGCACACAGTAAAGGAAACTGTCTACTGAAGGACACATGTGTTCAAGGATAGCCACAAGCTACAAGATTGTGAAAATATAGGGTCATCCAATCAAAGTCAAGTTGTGACTCCCATTTATTCTAACTCCCCCAGCCTCCTACTCCACCCCTACTGTACCCCAAGTCACCTCATCATTATGGTTTAAATTTAGGAAAAGAAATTCAGATACTTTTTCTTTCTTTTTCTGAATTACTTAAAATTGAGGTTTAAAAGAGAAAGAGAAATAAGAAGATGGTGACTTTCTCTCCCCCAAAATCCTTCCTTTATTCTTATCAAAATACTTATCAGTATGCTGGTTTAAACCTTTATTGGAGACTGATGGCCAGCTGTTTTACTTGTAATAGGTAAGTTACAGGCCTATTAATAAAAGGAGGGATGACAAAGGGGCAACAGGTGAAAGCCTTTTATATTCTCAGGTTTAAAAAAATAAGACTCACTGAACAAATAGTGACTTAGTAGTAAAGCAAAACTCAGCAGCAAGAAAGTCTAGGAATTAATACAAGAGGATGGAAATGCCACAGAGTGAGCTACCATTGCCTTATTTAAGAATAGAGTTTATTGTGATTTTTCACTACACATAAAAACCCTGAAGAAAAAAAAAAACAACTGAGATTGAATACAAATTAGGCTCCTCCAGAGTAAAACTAAATAAATAAATAAAATTTACTCTTCTTCCAAGATAATTCTTGAAAGCAAAAAGGTATTTTAATTACAAATACCTCCTACTGTCTGATGACTTGTCCATAATAGCTAAGAGATTCCAGGTGATTTTATCATTTAATGAATTATCAGCAGATTATAATCTAAAATAAAATTTCTAAACACCCTGTCATTTACATCACAATCCAACACCAAGAGCAACAAAAACAGGTGGTGTGGAAAATAAGGCTCTAGAAAGTATTCATGTCATTCCTCCTATGGATCTTGTAACTTAAAAAGTCACTAGGCCTTTGGTGCTTTAATATCAGGTATAATTGATTATGAGATGTATTTACATAGCAAACTTGCTGTCCTTGAAACTACTGTGTTGAAAAGAAAAATGAAAAAAATTTTTGGCTCCTTGATTTCTTTAAATGATTTTAAAAGTCGTTCTTCTCCACAGCATTCCTGACAGTCACACAGCTGGTGCCAGACTCATCTCCGCCATGAGCGTGGCTCGTGCCCATCTTCATCTTCATCTTCATCATCATCATGCAGAAACAGCTCGCAGGTCTCTGGTTTCTCCTCCTTGACTTCTTCTTCTTCTGTCTCAGTGGATATAGATGGTACCTTGGGTTTGTGCCGTGATATTTGTAGCCGACGGTCTTTGAATTTTGAACCTTGGTTTGCTGCTGAGAAATGTTGAAGTAATTCATCTGTTTCCTCCTCAATGAACTCCCATATGGTGAGCGCTTCGGGGCTGTGGTCAACCACCATGTAATTCAGAGAGCCTCTCCCTCTTCCTCCGTGGCCTCAGCCTCGGCCTTGACAGGGCATGGTCTTGCCTCGACCCACAGGTAAAATACCTAATCGTGCAGCCTCAACCTGCAACTGACTGAGTTTTTTCCGTAACTCTGTTGTGTCTTCTCCTGAGAACAGCCTCTTGTGGAGGTCCAGTTCAGTGTCTAGTAACTCTTTGTGAACCTCTGTTTTTGTCTTCACTTTGGATGGTGTGGAGACTGTAGAAGATGTTTTTAACTCATCTTTTAATTGTGAGATTTTTTTTCTCCAATCTTCTTTAAAGTCTTCATTATATTTGCTCTTTCCTCTGGTTTCATGTTTTTGCTTTTTTCTAACTTGGATATCAGCATCTTTTACATTCAATCTGTTTCTCTAATATTTCTTGCCTCTTTTTCCTCATATCTTGTTGTAGCTTCATTGCTTCCTGTTGTTTTTAAAGAACCTCTTGGACATCATGAGATTTAGCTCCTGAACAGACTTTTGAAGAGCTTTTTAAGTTTGACGAATTATAAGTTGTTTTTGGATGGCCTGGAGGTGAAAATATCTGGCAATCCTCCCCAGCACCACCATACTGATTCAACAAGTGTGATGCATCACTCTGGTTAGTGCTTGCATGTCCAAGACGATGTCTGACAGGAACTTTGTTAAGAACATATGCACCTGATGTCTGTGGTTTGTTCATTATCTTCTGGATACCACCACGCACCGAGGAGGCGGGAGCCTGGCCCACCAGCGCCTGCTGAGGATGGAGATGCTGTGGCAAATAATGGTGCTTCTGCGAGAGGTGACTCAGTGTCTGCTGATGCTGCACTGCAGGGCTGGCTGCTCATTGTTTTCTCTGTGCCACAGGACTCGAATGAATCGGTTGTTTAGAACAGCTTCTGTGCTAGAGATGGCTTTCCTGGCTTCCTCATTGGTGAGGTATTGAATGAGAGCTGCTTCTGGATCACCCTGAAAAGCAACCTGGATATTAACAATAGTTCCAAATTTGCCAAAATGTTCATTGAGCTTGGTAATATTGTTCAATTCCTGAGGGATTTTCTTGAGTTCTAATTTGGTGTTTGTATACTGATTCTTTTGCAAGAATCCTGGTTTGCTCTGATTGTTATTCCCTTGCTTTCCCAGCCAAGGTTTCTTTGTGAGTGGCCCTTCCAAACCACTCACAGCTCTTTTTCGGCTATCTGGTTCAAGAACAACTCTGGTTATGTTGCTATTAATTGAAACAGGAACTGGTGGTTCACTCTGGATGACAATTTTTGCAGCTCTTGGATTTGCATCCGTATCTCCAGATGTTAGGCCAATCAGGTTGGGTCTCTGTGTCTGTGTTCTTGAAAAGAACTGTCTGTACTGTGATCTACCAAAACTGGTAATACTAGGTGCTTCTGGGTTATAACCATCTGGTTCATATGTACCTGGGACCAGAGGGGTGGGGCTGGACACTGAGGTATGATACTCAATGGAGGATTCTATGAGGTTTCGAGGTGGCACCAAATGAGCTGCCAGCAGAGGAGGCGGTGTCTCCAACTGAAGTCACTCCGATGCAGCAGCACCATGTTCACGAGAGTACATGTGTTGTCGTTCTGATACTGTATGAAGGAGGTTCTGGGGTAAAGGAGGAAGTAGTCTTGCTCCCACTGGTGCAAGATTGGGCACTGCGCTTGTCCCAGGCTGGTCACGACTGTTTATCAAGCTTGACTGTAATATTGGTGGTCTTGGTATGGGAAGCACTACAGAAGATGGAGGCTGACCGTGTCCTTGGGGAACAGGAAGTCTCATACTATGACCTGGACCTGGGCCAGGGCCTGGCATTGGAGGCATTAATGTTCCAGGAGGTGGTGAAGGAGGAAGACCAGGAGGAGAGGGTGGGAAAGGAATCATACTTGGCAGAGCAACTTCATCAACAGCTAGAGGAGCATTGCCATGGTCAAACTGACAAAGGTCACCAAGTAACTCAAAATCCTCTTTCATCATAATCTCTACATTGCCGCTTTGGTGCTGGGTTTCGACCAAAAGAATTGGAAGAGCTGTGATTGTTATAATACTTAGACCAACTCTCTGTGGTGTTTTCGGAATGGTGAGCAGGGCCAATCACAGTCATGGTGCTGGGAATAGACTGTGCCCCAGAGGAATACTGCTCCGGAGAGTTTGGAGGTGGTGCAGACACAGGCACATAGGAACTCTCCAAATCGTTCCTTTCACTCTTAAACTTTGATCTTTCCCTGTGCTCTGCAACATTCCTGTTGGGATTCCGATCTTTGTTGCGCCCCCTACTTCCACTTCTACTTAGACTGAGGCCTCGGCTTTTACTGCGGCTCTTACTCCTGCCTCTTCTCCAGTCATACTTCTCACGGTACAGCTCGTTCTGCTCATAGCACCAGTTGTAGTCTCGCCACTTGCCATCTTCTCTATTCTTCTCACGTGTCCTTCGTTCACTAGATTCTGAACGAGCCTTCTGAGGACTAGGGTATTTCTTTTTTCTGCCATCTCTTTCTTCTTCTGCTGGCTCCTGAAATACCTCTCCTTTAACGTCTTCTTTTTCTTGGACTAGTGGTTTTGGCTCAGGCTTAACTGGTTCCAAGGGTGGAAGGTAATTCTTAGTATAGAGACTTTCAAATAGTTTATCCACAAAACCTGAAGTTTCTTTTTGTAAAAAGACATCAAGCTGATCAGCACAAAAGGCTTTCAGTTCTTTCTCAGGTTTGTCCTTCTTGACCAGGGCTACAACATAGTTGGCTAAAGCTGAAGGGTTTGCATCACATATCGGCCTCAGTAACTTGGCCAGCCAGGACTTGAGGGCATCCACATCCTCTATGAGCATGGTGCAGGGAAGGCGGGCTCGGTCGCCACTCTTCTTCAGGCCTGCCGTGGAGCTCCCCTCGCGGCGTCCTCACGCTCCCTTCAGGCTTCCCAGTGCTCTAGCCCACCGGGCATCTTAGGAGACTTCCACCTACTCCCCTGGCCTGGGCCTAACAGGAACTCCACCACTCTATAATGTACATATAAATACAAATGGGAATCCTATTCTGTTTTTTTTTGTTTTTGTTTTTTTTATGCATTTAGTACAGGGTCTCACTACGTAGATTGGACATGGAGTGATCCACCTGTTTTCTGCCTCCCAAGTCTGGGATTACAGGTGCGTACCACCTTGCCCAGTCTTCATTGCTGCTTCAGCGCCTCCCGGGGGAGGGTCCAGCACAGCATGCCTGGGATTGAACACTGGCCACTCTGCTCTGCCTAAGCAGGTGCTTTAGTCTGCTGAGCATTCTGGTTGGCCCTTACTCTGATGTTTCATAACCACCTTAATTTGGTTAACTCTGTTTGTTACCTCTAAGTGTCTTGTCTTTGCCCTGCAGATCTGTTTTCTGTTGTCTGTCTCAGATGTCTGACTTTGGGCAGCACTGATCTCTGATTTCTGCTTGGATTTTCAAAGGAGATCCCTTAAACCAGATAAAGGTGTGGAAGAAGATTGAGGAAAGGGTATTTTTCTAGGCAGCCTCTTTGTTATCTTGGGTTTACCATGCTTCCTTATTGACTTATTGTCAGACTTATAAAAACTTTAAACTAGAAATACATTTACATAAAAATGCATGTATACATTTTTAGAATTTGGCTTATGAGGATAAAAATAAGATCATAGTATCCACAGTGTTTTGCAGTCTGTTTTATTTGCTGAATAACACATCACGGATATCCTTACATAGCAAACAGTATAAGTTACTTTATTCTTTTGAGTAGCTGTTTAGTAGACCATTACAGAATTACTGTAAAATGTTCTCTTTCCTTATTGAAAGGGTTTATTGTCTCCTGTTGACCAGTATTACAGATTATGCTTCAGTGAATGGTCTTGTTCCCATATCTTTGTGCATTTCTATAAATATCAAGGTCTCTGCATGGTAGAGACCTTGAAGTACTATTGCTAATTAAGTATGCACATCTAAATGTTGACAGATTCATTTCTTTGGCTTTCTTTATGGAAGTAGGGATTGAGTTGAGAATCTTTTCTCTGAGTTACACACTCAGCACTGTTTCTGTCTCATGTTTTATTATTTTGAGGTAGAGCCTTGCTAAGTTTCCTAGGCTGGGCTTGAACTTGTGATCTTCCTGCCTCATCCTTCGAGAATACTGTGATTATGGGCAAGCTCCATCATTTCCAGCCGACAAGTAGTTACCCTTTCCCTAAAAAATGGTCCTAATGTTTAATCTTAGTAGCAGAACAGAGAAGTACATTTGCACCTGTGTAGTCTTCTAATGTTGAGTATCACAAATGGTTTTATTTTTCGAATGAAATAGAAGGAAAATGGCGTTTCATTTTAATTTTTACTTCACTGACCACTAATGAGTCTGTCTTACAAAGAATGATACAAGGCTTTTTAATTAGAATGTATGTGGATAATTTGTGTATTAAATACATAAGAATGTAATTTATAACAGCATTTATGTGTTTAAATATACTTTTATATTTTTCTACGTTTTGAAAAGCATTGAGGATTTCCAGAGCTGCATATTTAGTAGAGTGGAATACATGAAATGGAATTTCAGCATAAAGAGATTGTCTGGTTTGTTAGGTACTTCATTATCCTTCATCTCATAATTAAATGAATTTCCAATTAAACTTCTTAGTGTATATTTTCTTCACTCATTACTTACTTTTATATCTTTAAATATTTTATTGTCCCTAGTTCTTTTTTTCTTTCTTTCTTTTTTTTTTTTTTGCAGAGCCAGGGATTGAATTCAGGCCCTTGCACTTGCCAAGTAAGCGCTTATTCTACTGAGCTATCTCCCCGGTCCCCCTATGTCCCTAGTTCTATACTGTCTCCACTTTACTTTCTGGGAATGCCTTTGGCTCTAGGTCCTTTATTTCACCTATTTCAATATAAATACTGTTGGGGACTTGTAATGAAGAGAACCAAATTTTGCAGTTTTTACCTGTAAACACCATTAATATAATCAGTACTTTACATCTGAAGCTTGTGTTTAGATTAGATGAGAATGCAAAGCCTAATTTAGGACACACTTGACATTATCGAGAAATATGGTGAGGTCCTTTTATAGCTATGTACTTATAGAGCCCCTCTCTCCCTGCGTGTAGCCTACGGGAGCTCGTCTCTCCTCCAGGAAGTGTGTATCAAGTTGAGTGTAACAGCCTTGCTGAACTTCAGCTGATTACAGGTGCTTCCATGTCACGATTACTGACAAGTAGTTCAGAGAAGACAGGAACGGTGGACTTCTACTCATCCCTGCAATGAACAGAGTGCTAGTTAGTGGCAAGGGGCCACAGTTGTTATTTTTAGAGTCTAATGTAAAGAATAAACATCTCTAGGTTAATGAAAAATGTATTTTTATTTTGTTGCACTCTTGTTAAATTGCCATTTCTTTTATCTGTCCCCATCTCAAAGAAGCTCTTCTGCAGTTCTTTCTCCATTATTTCTACTTCTAGGCAGAAAACAACTATGAGATATTTTAAGATTTTGAGTTAGATAGCATGCTGCAAAAGAAAATATATTATTTCATGATAAAAACTAATAATGCTAAAAAAAATTCCTGGAATTAGACCTCCTCCTGTCCCTGGAGACAAGGTGTTTACTTTGCTGAGAATATTAATGTCTAATGTACTTGAAATTTGTTATAACTACACATCGTGTTAGAGGGGTATCTCTAGGAAATTCAGGATCTCGGATCTTTATCAGAGCCTTTTCTGTAGCCCTGTTGTTAAAGATTATCATAACTGTGTGTGGTAGTGCATGTTTGAAATCCCAACGTTTGGGAAGATCGTAGTGAGTTAGTGCCAACTTAGGCTACATAGTGAATTCAGGGCCAGCCTGAACTATACTGAGCTGGTTTCCACCAAAAAAAAAAAAAAAAAAAAAAAAAAAATTATTATATGCATCATGCTAATGTGGTATTTGAGCAGCTAAATGTATAATAATGTGTCCTTTGTGTTGTGTTTTTCAGAATCATGGTGTCATGGAAAGGGATTTACTTTATACTCATTCTTTTTTGTGGAAGCTTTTTTGGCAGCATTTTCATGCTGGGTCCCTTCTTACCTTTGATGTTTGTAAGCCCACCTTGGTATCGCTGGATCAACAACCGCCTCGTTGCCACCTGGCTCACGCTTCCAGCGGTAAGTGGTGCACTAGAAGACGAGGCTGTCTGCCTGTACTAGAGTCATTCAGTCTTCTGCTTTTGTTTTGTTAGAGTCACATTTGGTTGTAGAAGAAACTTAAGTTCATTGTATTATGTAGGGAGCATGTTAGACTGTAAATGGGAAAACATAAAAACTAGAGAGTAATAATAGTTCATGTTCTTAAAATAATATTGAAAAGTAATAGCTACTTTCCATATTTGTAATTTTTAAAACTTTTCCATCATTGAGACACAAATTTTAGTGGTCTACATTGAAGAATTTTTGCATGATTAATTTTTTATATTTATTTTATTTTGGATTTCCATTTTGTTTTTTTTACAACATAATGACAAAAGTTAAGATTCATATAGCAAACACTTTCTGTTAAACTTTCGACGTTGATGTGATTCAGTTCTTTTCAGAATGAACTGGTTTCCTGTTTCAGATTAGATTAACATGTGTAAAATCAAGATGCAAATTCAGTGTTTAGAGTCTTGTAAAACTCAGGTATTCTCTGTAAAGTCCTGCACACTCCTCTGATCCTGAACTGATGACTGTCAGATTCTAGCCTCCACACCAGCCTCCTCTGGAAGCGACTTTGGTCTGTCCTTGTTGCTGCTGAGTAGGCTCTTACCAGCCCCCTGCCCCTTAGCAAAATTGAGTGAGGTATGTTCAGTTCTTTTTCACTTGAATATTGAGGGTGTTTTTCCTGAGTGTTTTCTGTTCCTTATTTTTCCTGAGCAACAGCTAGAACTTAATATTGTATTTGATTTATGATCTGTGAGAGGCAATGAATATAGGTACCTGAAAAAAGAAAATAAGAGAAGGAATACTTAGGGAAGGATCTTCTTTCCCTGTTTATTTTAAACTGAGTTGCCGGTTTGCCTCAGATTTCAGACAGATGCTTTTCCTTGTGATGTTTGCAGTGAGGAAAGTAGTAAGAGCTGGAGACCCCTCAGGTGGAGGCTGACTGGGTAATATATCCAGAAACAGTGCTTGGTGTGTTTCCTATCTGTGAATAGGAGGTTTTCTTAGACATTTCCTGTAAGTTCAGTGTTAATAATTTGCAATGCACTTTTCTTTTTTGTGTGTATTTTAAAAATCCTGTGAATAGTTTTATAAATTTCATTCATTCCTTGGTACAAGTTATTTATATTTTTAAATTTTTATTCATATATACCTGTTTTATGAAATGTGCAACTGCTAATCTGAAAGTGATTTTCTCTCTCCTCCCTCTTCCCTCTTGTCTTCCCTTTGTCATTGCTAAGATGAGGTATGCAACACCAAAGTAAGGGCAGAGATGTTTATTTCCTCTCACTGTTTGTAGAGGTTCTGCTTCATAGTTCTCTGACTCTTAGGCAGGGTGGCCTGGCAGACAGCGTCGCAGAGCAGGCAGGCAGAAGGCAGTGTGGTAGGGGACCACAGCAGCCTTCTTCCTATCCCTTAGTGGCATCCGGGCTCCGCACCCTTCGGGCGGGTGGCTGTCACCCCCAGGGTGGGCCTTCTCATTGTCACTCCAGAACCACAACAAGTCAGCCCGAGAGCTCACCTGGTAATCACATACCCTTGATCCTAGCGCCACGCTCTAGAGGCAGCCACCCCGTAAAAGCCCATCTATGGCCACAGGAGGCTTTGCGGGGTCTCCGGACACAAGCCATGACACTTCTCTTTTCCCCTTTTCTAAACTTGCTTTTAAAGTTGTCCGCCTCACACACAGGCACAAAGAAAGGGATGCTATTCTACTGGTAGATAACTAAGAACCATGGTATGGTTGTATATTCAACTCAAACTGAGAAGAATTAGGCTGTTCTGTTAAAAGGAAAAATAAAAATCCAGGGGTCATGATGATAACGGCTCTTGTTCTATTGTGTGGGCGATAGCTAAGTACTCAAGGATGGCTTCAGGTGCTACTGTTATGCCCATTTCACAGCAAAGGAAATAGGAACTTTGGGGCATTAAATGCATATCTGTTTATAAAGCTAATATCGGTAGTAGCATGCTATTTTCACTGTGAAAGTTTGCAAGTAGTGGTCAGACAAAGCCTCTTTTGCTAGTAGGGTGGTACACATGCCTATAATCCCAGCACTTGGGAGGTTAAGACAGGAGGATCTCTGCAAGTTCGAGACCAGTCTGGGGGCTACATAAAGCGAGCATGAGGCCAGTCCAAACTGTACAATGAGATCCTGTCTCAAAAAAAAAAAAAAAAAAAAAAAAAAAAAAAAAGGCAGTTTTCTCAGTTACCTGGAACAGACTACATATTAATAAATCCTTGCTGAATGAGTGGATAAACATGAAGATTCAGTGATACCTTGGTATCAGAGTTATGTTCACTACATAAAATGAGGTGTACAGTGTTAAGTTCTTTTTTTGAAAGCATTCTTGTAATACTGTTTTTTTTTTTTCTTTCTTTTTCTTTTTAATAGAATTTACTAGTTACATTATCTCAATAGTGTTTTGTTTGTGGGAAGAATTTTGATAATAAGTTTATTTTCCTTAATAGATATTAACCTAGTCACATATTTTACTTCCTGTTTTGTCAACTTTGGCCAGGCATGTTTTTCAAGGTTTTTTTTTTTTTTTTTTTTTTTTTTTTTAGTACAGGGTCTACAGGGTTTCACTGCACAGATGGGACTCGTAATAATCCTCCCGTTTTCAGCTTCCCAAGAGCTGGGATTACAGGCGCATGCCACTAAGCCCAGTCTCAGTGTGCCCCTGGGGCGGGGCTGGCACTGCAAGCCAGATCAAACCCCCAGCCCCAGTGTCACCTCCCTTTTTCTTAATCAGTCTTACTAGGAGTTTGTCAGTTCTGTTGACTTTTTCAAAGAACTATCTTTGGTGTTACTGATTCCCCCCCCCCCATTTTTTTGGATTTAATTTGCTTTTTTTTTTTTTTTTTAACTTCCTAAAGTAGAAACAAGCATTAATTTAAATGTTTTTTTCTCTTCTGATAAAAAAATTTAAAGATTATATATTGTATTAGCTGCATGTAACAAATTTTTCTGCTGCATTTTATTTTTATTGTTTAGATTTTGGGAAGGCAGTTGGTACAGGTATTGAACCCACAGCTTTTCTGTGTGCTAGGCAAGCAGTACTGAGCCTCATTGCAAACCCTTGGTATATTTTCTAATTATATCTGTGATTTCTTTGACTTGTGGATTATTTAAAATTATGTTGTTTGATTTCCAAATATGAGATATTTTATTTTTGACTTGTAATTTGTGTTTAGAGAACATATTTGTAAGATTTTAGTCATGCAATTTATTGAAATTTTTTTGCAAGGCATTACATCAATTTTTAAGTGTTGTTTTATTTTGTACTTTGGTAGTGTTCAATAAAGATCATTTAGGCTGAGAATTTTGAAAATAATAATCTTCTGTAAAATCTTCTGTAATCTTATTTTTTCTCCTATATTCTCCCTATCATATCCTTAGTAATTTCAGTATGGCAGTACAACTGATTATTTTGAATTATTTCAATTATTTGAATTATTTGAATTTTTCAACTGTGTTTATGCTTTGTCTCTAAATTCTCTTGGGATTATTTGCATTTATGATGTTTAAGTATTCTGATAAATTGACCTTGTTTTGTTGTGAAAAATTTTTTTTTGTCTGTGTTCTGCCAGTTACCTACATTTGATGTTAATGGAATCATCTTCTAAATTTAGAGTTTTAAGTAACATAACATTTTTCATTTTTTGCTATTATCATATAAATTCCATCTATTTACATAATAGACCACATATTATTTTTTGCTCTAAGTAATGTGTCTTTTATTTTATTTTATTTATTTTTTTAGTAATGTGTCCTTTAAAGAAATTAAGAAAAATATCCAGTCTTTTATATGTACTTATTCCATTTCTAGCCAGCCTGGAAAGTAGATGGAATCACAGATTGTGTTAAATGGAATGAGCCAGACTAAAACACATCACATATTCTATTGTATATGGTGAGAGAGAAAAAGAGAGGGAGGAAGGAAGGGAAGATGGAAGGAAGGAAAGAACGAGAGAATTCCTTTGTGACGTCTCCTATAGATAAACTTTTCTTTAAATCGAAAATCTATTTTGCTTGCTTTTTTAGTGTCAGCAAGTGTTGCTTATACAGATGGATGGATTTCATTTTTGCAGATTTGTAGCTGCAGGCTGCATATTTTGATCATTTCTACCTCCCACTCCCCCTTGCACTTCACTCCCCCACTGCCCATGTTCCCTTCGTGTTCTCTAATAGTCCCTGTTCTATTTTCATGACATCACTTGATTTTGGTTGCTTTTGTGGTGTTGTTCCGTATGTGAGAGAAACATACAATATTTATTTTTCTGAGTCTGGATTATTTGTCTTTTCTGAGTTTTGCCTAACAGAATGTTCACTAGTTTCACCCATTTTCCTGCATATGACTTGATTTCATTCTTTATGGCTGTGTATGTATACCACGTTTTCTTTATCTGTTCTTCTGTTGGTGGGTACCTAAGCTGGTTTCATAGTTTAGCTATTGTAAATTAAAATATTTTTAGCTGTAACATTTCTGGGATGAAACCAGGCATGGTGGTGCGTGCCTGTAATTCCAGCACTTGGGAGGCTGAGGCAGGACGTTAGCTGCTACTTTGAGCCCACCCTGAGCTACATAGTTAAAGGAACCTGAAGAAAAACTTTTTTTTTCCCTGGGACAGTGGATTTTTGTCTATATATTTTAAGTATCTATAATGTCTTTTGTCTGCATTGTTTTTGTTTGCTTGTTTTGCTTGAGAGAGGGTCTCTCTGTATAGTTCAGGCTGGCCTTGAACCCACTTATGTAGTCCAGACTGAGTTGAATTCATGGAGATCCTCCTTTTTCAGCCTTCTGTGTGCTGGAATTACAGGCATGTGCCACCATGCCCACCTCCATTGTTTTTTATGAAAAGTTAGTTGTTTACACATGTTCTCCAGTGTATATTGGGATCATGTGCTGATGGACTTAACCATAAGTCAAAAATGCATTTAATTCACCAACTACTGAACCTCATAGCTTAGCGACACAGTGTGCTGTGGTCTGTCAGTTTACTGTTGGGACCATATAGCTGACTGGTAGCTGTGGTTTGCTGTTCTGCCTGGTGTCACCAGAGTCTCAGACTGTATACAGTTACCCTGGGAAAGGATAAAAATTCAAAATGTGAGGTAGGTTTCTCCTGAAAGTGTATTACATATGAACCACTGTAAAGTCAGGGGTTATCTTTATATTGTTCCTTTCCTAATAATAATGTCATTTTTCTCTGTGAGCTTTCAACATTTCTTTTTCTCTTTTAACATTTTTATTATGGTGTGCTTACATGTTGTATTTCATTGAGTTTGTTAAATATGTAGGTTGGTTGGTGATTTTTTTTTTTTTTTCCAAACTTGAGACAGTTGGGCCCATTATTTCTTCACCTATTTTTTCTACTTTATTATCTTCTCTCATTTTCAGACTGCAGGGATGTGTTAGATTGATTATATTAAAACAGATGTCTTCAAAATTCTCATTTTCCCTTATGTTCTTAAAATTGATAATTTCTGTTGATCTGCTTTTAAGTTCAGTGATTCTTCTGTCATCACTCATCTGTTGTTTTGTACACCGAATCTATTTTTATGTTCTGGAATTTATATTGGTTTTTTACTTTTTTGAGGTTCCTCATCTGTTTATGATCATATTTTCTTTTAAATTTTTTTACTGTCAGGGCTGGAATTCAGAATTCATGCTCCTTCATCTTGGAAACATTTGATTCTTTGTGTCATTTACTCTCCCCCTTTTTCATTAGTGCATATGGATTATACAGATCAGTGGGTTGGGTTGCATTTTGGCAGATTCTTATGTACATGTAATACTTTAATTATTCCCCTGATCATTGCCCTCCCTCCACCCTCTGTCTTGTGTCACATGTTTTGTGGGGATGTTCAGTGTATGTAAAGTATTTTGAATAATCTTGTTTTTGGTTTTACCACCTTTAAAATGAAAAATTTGAGCTGAGATGATTGCTGAGTTCTGTCCTAGATTCAAGGCTTTATTTCTCATTGTAAAGCAAACTTTTAGAGTTAAATGATTTTTTTGGGTAACAATCATATATTGCTACCACACATTTTTAAATTCTTTTTTTATTTTTTAAGGAGAGTACAAAATAGTATTAAAAAAGTTCAAGTGATACAGAGTTTCACTTAAAGTAATATGAATTTCACAGTATTTGTTGTAATGCTTAGTGTTGTCTTCCAAACAGTTATTCATATTACCAGATGGATGCATGCAAAATTGGAAAAAGAAAGAAAAAATTGTTAAGAAATTAAGAGAAAAAATACAAACAATTGAAAAATGGAGACAAAACGAATCAAGCATTATCTTCTCCTTTCCATAGACCAGCAGAAATGCACAGTAGAGTTATCCAAACCATCCTGCTTACGTACCTAGCTAAATCTCTTTCCCCCATTCCCTCTCCTGTCCTTCTCCTTGACTCAGTAACTCTTTCCTTTTGAATAAGTTCATTCTCTTTTCCCAGTATCTATTGTACCATTTTCTCTTTCAGGCTCTCACACTCAGGAGACAGTATTTGCACATGTGGGTCTGATTTATTTCACTTAAAAGGATAGTCTCTAGTTGCATCCATTTACCAACAAAAGATTCAAATTTATCCTGTTTTATAGCTGAATAATACTCCATTGTGTAAAAATGCCACTTCTTTATCCATTCCTCAGTTGATGGGCATCTGGGCTGTTTCCAGGATTTAGCTATGACAAATTGTGCTGCCATAAACATGGGTGCACATGTATCACTGTAGTATGATGTTTTCAGTTGTTCTGGAAAAATGCCCAGGAAGGGAATACCTGGCTTGAATGGGATCTCCATTCCTAGTTTTTTAAGGAATCTCCACACTGATTTCCATAGTGATTGTACCAGTCTGCACTTGCACCAACAGTGCAGAAGGGTTCCTTTTCTATGTAGCTCCTCCAGGATTTGGTGTTGGCTGACTTCTTGATGTTAGCCATTCTTCTTGGGGTGAGATGGAATGTTGTTTTAATTTACATTTCTCAAATGACCAATGATGTTAAACACTTTTTTTGTGTATTTACTTGCCATTTGTATTTCTTCATCTGAAAAGTGTATATTCATCTCAGATGCCCATTTTTGGGTTGGGTCTTTGAATTTGGGGGCCTGATTTTTTTTTTTTTAATCTTTGTATGTTTTTGCTAGAGAGCCTTTGTTGTAGGGACAGTTGGATTTAATTGTTTTCCCCAGCTTATGGGTTTTCTTTTCACTGTGTTGGAGATTTCCTCAGGAGTACAGAAACTTTTCAAAAGATGAGATCCCAGTTGTTGATTCTTTGAAATATTTCCCGTGCAGTTTTTGTTCATGACCTCTCTACCTACCCTCATGTCTTTAAGATTTCTACATGTTTTCCTCCAGAAGATTTAGTGTTTCTGTTTCAATATTTAAATCCTTGATACAGTTTGACTGTAGTATTGTGCATGGTGATAAGCATGGGTCTAGTTTTTCCAGCACCATTTATTAAAAAGGGTATCTTTCTTCCAGTATACACATTTGGCTCTTTTATCAAAGATAAAGTGGCTGAGTGTGTTTGCAGTTATGTCTGTATCTTCTAAACTGTTCCATTGATCCTCAGGTCTGTCTCTATACCAGTAACATGCTGAATTTATCACAGTAGCTTTATAGTATAATTTCAGGTCAGGGATTTTTAATACCTCCTGCCTTTCCTTTGGTTCCTAGGATTGCTTTTGATGTTCTGCGGCTCTTCTGGTTCCAAATGAATTTGAGAGATTTTCTCTAGCTCTGTGAGGTAATATAATGTATTTTAATCAGGATTGCATTGAATCTGTATAACAATTTTTGGAGTATGGCCATTTTTACAGTGTTGGTTCTTCTTATCCAGGACCATGGAATATCCTTCCCTTTTATCAAATCCTCTTCAATCTGTTTTCTCAGAGTACCATTATTTTTACTGTATAAATCTTTTACTTTTTTTGTGACATTGATTCTTAAGTATTTCATTTTTTTGGATGTTATTTTGAAAGGTATGGTTTTCCTGATTTCTCTCTGTGTGTTGTTTGTGTACAAAAATGCTACTGATTTTTGTGTACTGACTTTGTATCCTGCTACATTACTGAATTTGGTGATTGAATCTAAATGTCTCTTGGAGGTTTTGGTGTCTTCTATGTAGAGTATTATGTCATCTCTAAATAATGATTTCACTTCTTTTGCAGTCTTTATTCCTTTTATTTCTCTTGTCTAGTTTCTCTGGCTAATGTTTCCAGAATTATAAAGTGGAGACCTTCAGTTTTTGCCTATTTAGTATGATGTTGGCTGTTGGTTTTTTATAGATGGCTTTTATCAGGTTGAGATATGTACCATCTATTCGGATTCTCTGTAGGGTTTTTATCATAAATGAGTGTCGGATTTTGTCAAAAGCTTTTTTCTGCATCTGTTGAGATGATCATGTGGTTTTTGTTTTGGGCTCTATTCATGTAATGTATATTACATGTGTGGATTTGCATATGTTGAACCATCCCTGCATTCCTGGGATGAATCCTACTTGGTCATGATATATAATGTTCTTAATGATTTGCTGCAATCTGTTTTCTATTATTTTATTGAGGAGTTTTGCATCTGTGTTCATTAGAGTGATTGGCCTGTATTTTTCTTTTTTTGGTTGGATCTTTCTCTGGCTTTGGAATCAGAGAAATACTTCCTCCAAGAATGAGTTTGGGAGGATTGCTTCCCTTTCAGTTTCATTGAAGAATTTTAGAAAACTTGGCATTAAATCTTCCCTAAATTTCATGTAGAATTCAGCTATAAATCCATTGGGACCTGGGCTTTTCTTTTTTTTTTTTTATTATAACATTTTCAATTTTGTTTCCCATTATTGGGTTATTCAGAGTTTATATATCATCTTGACTCAGCTTTGGCCTTTCATATATATCTATGAAACCGTCCATTTTCTCTGTTTTCCATCCAGTGAGAGTAAAGATTTTGAAAGCAAATATTGATGATCTGCTGATTTTTTCTAGGGTCTGTAGTGATTTCACCCTTTTTATTCCTTATTGCATGAATTTGTGTTTTTTTCTTTTGGCTAGGGGTTTATCAATTTTATTCTTTCAAAGAACTAACTCTTTGATTCATTTATTCTTTTTATTGTTTTCTTAATCTCCATTGTATTAATTTCTGCTCTAATCTTTATAATTTCCTGCCTTCCTTGGGCTTTGGGCTTGACTTGCTCTTCTTTTTCTAGGAGTTCGAGGTGCAGCATTGATATATTTTATTTGCATTTGTTCTGTTTTCCTAATTTGTGAATGTACCAGTATAAATTTTCCTCTTAAGACAACTTTCATTGTATCCCACAGGTTTTGATAAGTTGTATGTGCATTTTCATTTGATTGTAAATATTTTTAAATTTCTTAATTTCACCCATGACTCACTGGTTGTTTAGGAGGTTATTTAATTTCCACGTGTTCATGGTGTTTTTGTAGTTTTCTGTTGTCAATAACTTTGAGTTTTATTGCACTGTGGTCAGATAGTGTGCATGGGATAATTTCAGTTCCTTTTCATTTACCTGAGAATGCTCTGTATGTTAGTATATGGTCTATTTTGGAGAATGTCCCATATGGAGCTCAGAAGAATGTAAATTCTTCTGTTGCTTGGTAAAACACTCTGTAAAGGTCTACCAACTTGATTTCTTCACTAGTTTTGTTTTATTTTGTTATTTCTTTGCTGATTTTGACTTAGTTGATCTATCTCTGTGACAGTGGCATGTTAAAGTCTCCCATTACAGTTGTATTATTGCCTATTCGATTTTTCATGTCTGTTAAAATTTGTCTTATAGGTGGGTCCTGTTACATTGGGTGCGTATATATTTCTAATTGTTATCTCTTCCTTTTGCAGTTTCCCCTTAACAAGTATATATGACCTTCTTTATCCATTTGAATGATTTTTGGGTTGAAGTTCATATTGTGAACAACCAGAATAGCTACACCTGCTTTTTTTTCTGGTTTCTGGTGGCATGGAGAATTGTTTCCATCCTTTGACTTTCAGTCTGTGAATTCCCTTTTGCGTTAAATGTGTATCTTGTATGCAGATATTGTTGGATTTTGTTTCTTATTCCACTTTCCTAATCTGTTTAATTGATGAATTGAGGCCATTTACATTGATGGTTATAACTTACACGTAGTGGTTTGTCTTTGTGATGTTATTTTCATGCAGTAGGTGCCATACTTTTTCCCTCTTTTTATTTGTTCTGTTTGGTGTTTCCTTTCTGTTGTTGAACCTGTGGTCACTTCTGTCTCTTTCTAGAATATTTATCAGTACTCTTTGTAAGGTTGGTTTGGTGATCATGAATTTCTTAAGTTGTTGGTCATGGAAGAATCTTACCTTGCTATTGAATTTGACAGATAGTTTTACACGGTACATCAATCTGGGTTGGAAGTCATTTTCTTCAGGACCTGAAATATTTCATTTCAAACTTTTCTTGATTAGATAGTTTGTGCTGAGAAATCTGCTGTGATTCTTATGGGCTTTCTATTATAGTGATCTGTTTATTTTCTCTAGCAGCTTTTAATATTGTGTTCTTTTGCTCAGTTTCTTAGATCTTAACTATTATGTGTCTAATTGTAGATTCATTTGATTATGGGTATTTGGAGTTCTAGATGCCTTGCTTATCTGTATGTCAGGTTTTTCCTCATGTTTGGAAAATTTTCTGATGGTACTTCTGCAGATAGTCTTTTTATATCATTTGTGGTGTTTCCTGCTGCTTCATTGATGCCTGTTATTATATTATTTTTCATTTCATTGTCTTGTAGCAGCTCCGTTGCTATTTCCTGGTTCCTTGTTAGTTTAAAGAGATCTTTCCTTTCACATTCATTAGCTGCACCACTGTGTTCGAGGTCTGAAAATCTATTGTCAGTTTCATTTTATGTGGTTTTGCCAGCTTTCAGTGCAATTCTGTTTTTTTGTTTTTTTGTTTTTTTTTGGTGGAACCAGGGATTGAACTCATGCCCTTGCACTTGCCAGGCAAATGCTTATTCTAATGAACCATCTCCCTGGCCCCCTCAAGGCAATTCTTAATTTCCTGGGTATCTGTTTGAATCTGTTTCATGCATTCTAATTCTTTCCTGTGTTTTTCACTGAATGTTTCCATCATTTTTCTATTTTTTAAAAATTTGTGTTGTCTTTAGCTGTGCTGAGCAATCCTTTCATGATTGTTGTAATTTCTTTTTTGACCTGAGAGATTATTTCTGATCTTATTTCTTCTATTGCCTGATGGACTTGTTTCTTTACTTATTTCAGAAATTTCAGGTGTGTGATTTCCATGTTCTTGTATGTCTTTGTCTTTTGGATTTGTTCTGGGTGGGCTAGAGGACTGGGATTGCCTTTTGTTCCTGCATTTTGGCATTTTTGAAGCTTCCAGCAATTGCCCAGAGTTAGCAGAGTTAGGTGGGAGAATGGTGAGGTATGTGTCAGCAAGGTTTCCAGTACAGTGGGGAGCAGGGTAGGACTCACCAAGACTCTCACTACTAGTGGAGGCAACTGGCCAGTGCTGGACAAAGCTTCATTGTGGGTGGTGGGGATTGGCCAGATTCACCAGAATCCATGGGCCGCCCAGAATCTTCCTGTGTTCTTAGAATGTTGGACCAGTGCCAGCACAAGTTCCACACCTGTGTGCTAGGGGCCAAGTGGCACAGCTTCCCAGAGTTCTGCAGGCCACCCAGAGTCCTAAGTTATTAAATGGATGGACCAGGCACCAGAAAACTCTGCGCTTGCATGTGCTGGGCCCACATATCACAACTCTGCAGAGTCCCAGCAGGCTGCTCAGGGTCATCTTCAGTTCTTAAAAGGTTGGACTGGCACCACCACAGGCTTCACACCTGCGTCCTAAGGGTCAGAGCTTATCAGTCTTGCATGCCTTGAGTCCTCTCCAAAGTTTTAAAATGGAGCCAGGAAAGTTCTGTGCCTGCCCACACTGCGTCCACAGATCACAGTTCTGCAGAATCCTGGTGGGCTGCTCAGGGTCCTCCTTAGCTCTTCATAAAATTATATCTTATAAAACATGAAGTGGGTAACTATCATGGTCACTGGGAAAGTGGTGGCTGCTGGGCAGGAAGGGGCCTATATGCTCATTGGTGTCTGCAAGTCCATACTTCATTTTTTAATGTCACCAATTTGCACAGTATATATAATCTTTTTATTTTACATCACTTTTGGATGAATCTTTCTCCAAAAATAGTGACAGTTTTGAGAATTAACTTGTAGTTATTACATTGGCTGTACTACTTTCAGGTCATTTGAACTTGGCCAAGATCCTTAGCTTCTTTATAAACTTGTGCTTTTCATCTCTACAAAGTATGTACTAATGTTACCTGTCTACCTCAGAGAGTTATTATAATGACTGAGACAGTAATATGGCATTATTAATCACATGCCTGGTGTTTGATAAGTATACAGTAAATATTTAGTATTGTATTAGTTTTAGTTAATGGGTGAAAAGTATTTTCAAAGAAAATTAAAAATATAGTGGTGTGATTAAGTAGAACTATATTTACAGTCAATTGTGGTTGGCAAGGTAGCTCTGCCTCCTGCTGTTATCAGGAAACTTAGATTCCTTCCATCCTGTTACCTATCTAACCCGGCACTGGTTGTTTTTTGTTTGTTTGTTTGTTTTTTTTTTTTTTTTTTTTTTTTTGCTTTTTTTTCACTAGGTAGCTGTGCACACGATAAGTTCTTATTCTGGGGGCCAGGGAGATGGCTCAGTAGAATAAGTGCTTCCTTGGCAAGCGCAAGGGCCTGAGTTCAATCCCTGGTTGCACAAAAAAAAAAAAAAAAGTTCTTATTCTGGAAGAAATACTGGTTTTCACTAGACAGGTTATTGGACTAGTTGTAGAACAGTTGCTTCTACTGCTATTACTCTAGCATTTGTATCATGGCAGAATTTATTTGTATATGCCCTGAGATGGGAAAGGAGGACTCAATAAAGGAAACAAACTCTCTGCTCTGTAAGATCCAATGGCAAATACGAGTAGTTCTCTGCCAAGGGTTGTTCTGGTATTAAAGATAGTCTTCTTTTAAAAAACAATTTACAGGGCCACAGAGATAGCTGAGCAATCTAAGCACCTGCTAGGCAAGTGCAAGGACCTGGGTTCAGTCCCTGGTACCACATGCCATGCCAGCCTTGCACCAAGCTGGCCACCAAAACTGGGCAGGGCGGTACACACCTATAATCTCAGCACTGGGGAGGCTGAGACAGGAATATCACAATGAGTTTGGGCTGCATAGCAAGCCCCTATACCAAATAAATAAATTAATTCATTTTAACAAATAAACTTGCACACCTTCATGATAATGAAGGTTTTTCTCTTCAGCTGGAGAAAAAGCAGTCTGGTCTAACCCTAGGAAAACTTGCTGAGTTGGAATTAACTATAGTGTGCTGAGCTCTTCTGAGGCACCTTCCTGTGAGATTTTCAATGGTGATTTCAGCTATTTGTGACTTTTGTGCTATTAGCAATTTGAAAGTTTTATGTATGGGAAAGGTTGCTGTACTACCGAACTATGAAATCAGTGTATGCTTTGAAAAACTGTTATGCAGGTGTTTAGTTCAGTAGACACAGTGTGTCAGGGAGAGAGTCATTAAGTCATTAAGAAATCAATAGAAGTCTTATCTACTATAACTAGCATACAGAAAAATTGATATTCCACTTTTTTTTCTTCAAAGTTTCATTGATAAACAGATAGCAATGAGACAGTTTCAAATAAAATCGGAAGTACAGTTTCAACAAATAATACACTGCATATATTCTTCTTAGATATTCCACTTTTAAATTAGTAATTGTCTCTGTTTTAAAAAATGGAAAAAGCTGTTAAGGGTATCTTATCCCCTTATATTTCATACTTTTATAAGGTGCTAAAAAGACTTATTTTTGAGCACATTTCTTACTCAGAATAAATTTAATTAACAATTTGGTCTTTTTTTCTCCTATAGGCATACTTTGTTTTAAGCATTCCCAAACAATTGAAAATAAGTTTTCACTAAAAATAGAGGCTAAATGCACTTAAAGTAATTATTGTTTCACAGAGCCAATCAAAATGATCTCTTTTGTAAGCTTCTCTTGTGCATTAAAATTATTTTGTTGGCGAATTTTTTTTCTTTTTCCTGTCTTACTATTTTTAAGGAGTGCATTTTCAGTGTTAAATGAGGCATAGCATTCAAAAATGTAAATTATGTAGTAGCCTGTAATTAGATGAGACTTAGAGCTCATGTAACCCAGCTGTGTGTGCAAGGATCCTTTGTGTCAGTTTGTATAAGGCCATGTATTGCTTTTTTAGACATTTCTCTACTAGTGAATGTGTCTTCATTTCATGATTGGATAGTTCTGTTTGATATAATCAGTATGATTAGGGTGAACTCCTGTATGTACCCAGAGTAGTGTTTGCCCCTCACAATCTGAGTCTTACCAGCAGCTTTATTGTTAATTACCTGGGATTGTAAAATCACCCGGAATTCATGAGAAGAGTTTGAAAGCTTATTCTTTAACTTTGTTCCCAGGGTAGAAATCTCTTTACAGTATGGTCATACCATTGTCCTAGGGTAAACAGATGTTCAGTTAACATAGATTACTGGATATAATTTCTTCCTACACTGTTGCC
The DNA here is from genome assembly GCF_000260255.1 of Octodon degus. NCBI lineage: Eukaryota > Metazoa > Chordata > Mammalia > Rodentia > Octodontidae > Octodon > Octodon degus. The sequence continues at coordinate 1,327,594 of NW_004524595.1, read as the reverse complement.
TCTAAGAATGTAGTTCTTCTGTGTTTGAAGAATGTCTTGGGATTACAGATCTTTAAATGGGTAGGGATCTGGGGAAACAGGACTAAGTTAGTTTGCAAAGCCAAAGCTGACTTGGAAATAAACATTGTCATGGAACTGTTATCTTAGACTAAAGATCCATTGAAAAGGTGATTGAGGAGGAAGAGTGTGAGGGCAAAACTTACTCTTAGGAGAGGTGGAATACTGGATGTAGTAATTATGATATATGTGTGTGGAAATTGCGTCTGTATTTTAATTATATGAAAAATCTTTGACCCAATTAGGTAGAATTCATGAGAATCGTCATTCTTAATTGAATAAAAAAATGAAGCTGTATAAACTTCTGAGCATTAGTATTAGTTTCTTTTGAAGTTATCTTCTATGCTACAAGTAGAACAAATATGAGAAATGTTAGAATGGTGCCTTTCTTTCAGGTTTTAAAAAAATATGGGATTTTTAAAATTTGGAGTTCTTTATAGACATTAAACTTCGTATTTGTGTTTTCTGCATTTGCAGGCTAGAAATAATGTTGATTAGATATTTCTTGCCAGTATTAAAAATGATTTGATCTTTAAAAATGAGCTTGAGATCCAAGATGCCAAAGGATTATTAGAATATGACTGAAAGTTATATAGAGAGTGTTAGATGTCAAGGAATGAGCACTACTAGATGCTCCTGGGAACGTGTCACTTGTTCTGTTTTGGCAGTTTCAGCTTCCATAGTGAAAAGCAAACATATTATTTGGGAGCCATAGGAATCGTATGTTAGAAGTTGTACATGGGCTTACACTTGAGTTTTGGGTAGTATAGGCTTGTACCTCTTTGCATTAGTAAAACACATAATTAATAGTGAACTATTTTCTAATTAATAGTGAACTATTTCTGCTTAGGCCAATGCAGGGACCGGGGTTTGCTCTGAGATGGCAGTTGAGACTGGGCATGGTGGCCCATGCCTGTAATACCAACACTTGGGAGGCTGAAAACAGGATCACTACTAGTCCAGTCTGTGTAGTGAGACCCTTTAGACCCTGTACTCAAATACATAATAAAAAAAAAAAAAATCTGATGAACATGGTAGGCATTCTGTTAAGCACATATGTATGTATTTACATGATGTATATAATTTAAAGAGGATTTCTTGTGGAATGCCCTTTTTAAGGGTGTGATACGGGATGATAGATGCCAAGATGAATATCCATGACCTTTTGTGAATTGCAGCCCTAGGAATTAATTTAACAGGCACCTCTGGGATTGTTTTTAGCTGCATTAGGTCAAATGATCTTACTTTTCTTTCCCTTCAATCGGATTTTATCAGCACATTTTAGATATGCATAATGATAACATGCATCACAGAGAATTTGTACCTATACATGGTATAATTTAATTCTTTTTTTCCACGTTCTCCTACTCCCTCTCAACCCTTCCTCCTCTCCCCATTTGAACATTTTCTTCCTGTTTCACAACACCTAATATACTGTTTGGTCCTTATTTACACTTTTTGTTTCTCATACCAGATGATCATATTTTTACTTGTCAGGATATTAACACTGTGTCGAGTAACTTGGTCATACAACTTTTCTGACTTTTCTTTACATGTCTAGTGAATTTTTCTTTTTTTTTTTTTATTTATTGGATATAGGGTCTCACTGTGCAGTTCAGACTGATCCTCCTGTCTTAGCCTCCCCAGTGCTGGGATTGCAGGATATGCCACCACGCCCAGTTTTGGGGCCAGCATGGTGCATCTGCAGTTCTGCGATCAGCATGGCATGCAGTATAGGGGATCAAACTCTGGTCCTTGTGCTTGTCAAACAGGCACTTAAACCATTGAGCTATCTCCCCATTCTCTAGTGTATTTCTTTAACATTAAAAACATTTTTAACCTGTTTTCTAAGAATAGGATATATAGCTCTTTCTAGTTAGCCAGGCTAGCTCTTCAAATTTTTCTATAGACCAGGCTGACCTCCAAATCATGATTCTCCTGCTTCAGCCTCCGAAGTGCTAGAACTATTTTTTTTTCTTGATTGTTTGATTTTGATGTTTTGAAAGTCATTCTTTTGTATCACAAAACAAAACAAACAAACAAACAAAAAACCCCTGTAGTCCCAACTACTTAAGAGGCTGAGGTAGAAGGCTATCCAAAGCTCAGAACTTTCATTTTATTTATTTATTTGTTTGTTTGTTTGTTTGTTTATTTATTTTTGTAGTACCAGGGATTGAACTCAGGGCCTTGCACTTTCCAGGCAAGCGTTTATTCTACTGAGCTATCTCCCTGGCCCCCTAAAGCTCAGAACTTTGAGCCTGCCTTGGGCAACATAGAAGGATTTCATGTAAAAAACAACTTAAAACAATTGATTCAAATGAGTAAACAGTTTTCTTATCTGTGGTTTTACTTTTTAAAACTCTACTCTGTAACATATTTTCTGTAAGATATTTTAGATATTTATATTCATGGGTATTAGAAAAGTTAATTGAACAAATTCCAAAAACATTTGAACATTTTACTATGTGCCAGGCATACTGGTAGGTGCCAGGAATGTAGGATTTTATTAGACACACAGTTTTTTTATTTTTTATTGTTAAAATGGAACAGATGTGGTTTTGTTTAACAAAAGATTGGTCTACAAAAAAACATAGAAATGAAAATTTAGATTTTCATTTCATGAGCCCTTTATCTAGTGTTATACCTTTGGACTATCTTTCCCAGAAGAAAATTGAGTAATAGTTTTAATTGTCTATATACTTTAAAAAATGATACAATAGAATTTTACTGTACACCTCTTGCATTTTTTCAATTTAATCTTGATTTCATTAATAGCAAGCACTTTTCTATTATGAAGTGGCCAGAAACTTAAATTAGAATAAAAAAAGAGCATAGCCCTTCTCTCATTTTTCTGGAGTAACCTCCCCAGTTCCTTATAGAAGCAAGAATCAAGGGAAACATGACCAAGCTTAAACTTTAAATTGTCATCTATATGTATTGTTCTCTTCATAGGCATTGTTGGAGACCATGTTTGGTGTAAAAGTGATTATAACAGGTGATGCATTTGTACCTGGAGAAAGGAGTGTCATTATCATGAACCACCGGACGAGGATGGACTGGATGTTTCTATGGAACTGTCTGATGAGATACAGCTACCTCAGATTGGAGAAGATTTGTCTTAAAGCCAGTCTCAAAAGTGTCCCTGGATTTGGTAGGTTATTTACACATTATTTTAAGTGGGTTACTCATTTTATATGTAACATATCCATTGTAAACCATTTGCATTTTTTTTCTTCCTGAGCTAAAAACAATCCCAGTGGATCTGTTTTTTTTTTTTTTTTTTGGCGGAACTGGGGATTGAACTCAGGCCCTTGTGCTTGCCAGGGAAGCACTTATTCCACTGAGCCATCTCCCTGGCCCCCCAGTGGATCTGTTTTGACAGTTGACTTTATTTTAATCTTGTTTTTTGGGAATATCTTACTTGCAAGAAGAAATTGACTATTTCTAAGGGAATGAAAATAGTTCCTGAGGCATGTCACCACCCTGGAATTATGATATAAATGAATACTTCTGTAACTTTTGTTGGAGGGGGTTGAAATGGGGTGAGCTTACTTTCACACTGAGCTAGATCCAGCTTTTTTATTTTTTGTTGGAAACAGGGTCTTGTTAAGGATTTCAGGTTGGGCCCCAACTTGCTGTCCTGCTGCTGCACCTTCCCTCAGGGCTGGGATTGCAGCATGTGCCACTATACCCAGCTTAGTTCAGTAGCTTTTCATTGCATGTCATGTTTATGACATAGGTTAGAAACTGATCTGTGGTTTTAAGATACTTGAAATTAACTAGTACTTATTTATCTAATATTAATTGAACACTTAATGATTCAAAAATTATAATAAGTGCTGATATTTTTTGAATTTCCCTAATCCATAATCTTTTTTTTCTTCTTTTTGGTCTTTTTCTTGTACCTGTAAAATGTTAAACTCCCTTTAAGAATACATTTTCACTGTGTGTTGTCGAAGTAGGGTTATTTCAGTACTGCACATCAGAATTAATTATCCCTTTCACAGCTTACAAGTTAAAATAAAATAGGGGAGAGAATGGACTATATAGAAATTCAGACCATTTATGAAGCATTCATGGTATTCTCCAACACAATAGTTCTGTGATTTCTCTATGTAACATTTCTTATTTCAACTCTTGCCCTCTGAATTACGTTTCTCTGTGTGCTGAAATTATTTATGAGTTATGAGGCCAAAAGATAGGTACTTTTATTCGTAGCACAAACTTGTAGTGGGGATTGTGGTTGATTTACTAAGTGTTAGTGGATTTATGATTAAATCCACTCTTGCTTATAATTTTTTTTTTTTGCCATTTTTCCAATATGATAGTCTAAGAATGATCAGATTTCTTTATGGCAGTTGGTTTTCCTTAAAACAACAATCCCAGAAACCCAGCAGGGAATTTTGTAACCTAACCAAAGAATTCAGTGTTACATCTGTGTATGTAATTGGTGAATGCAGTGACTGTCCTCAGAGATTTTAAAAGAGGTAGCACAGACCTCGCCTTTTAATGAGAGCTGTGCCAGTTTTGAAAATCTTGAGATTTTGGACATATTTCTCAAAAAGACTGATCAAAAAATAAAAGGCCTGGGGAGATAGCTCAGTAGAATAAGCACCTGCCTGGCAAGTGCAGGATCCTGATTTCAATCCCTGGTACCACAAAAAATAAGAAAATAAAAAAATAAAAGGACATGTATTGCCAGTAGAACAGTGTTTTATTTATAATTTCTAAATCTGTGTGAAATCTAGTAACAGGATATGAAGAGTAACATTATGCCACTGAGTTTGAAAGTGTTTATGAAATCAACAAATCATACAGAAAAAACAACTGACAGAATCTGACAATGACAAGAAATGCAAAAGGATATGAAAAAGTCACAGTTGTGTGTCTAATAAAGAGATCTAACACATAATTAAAAGCCTTCTTACATAAGGCTTTTGGAAGACAGTGGCAGCTCTCTGATTTTTTTTTTTTACTCTTTGAAAAATCATTATCAAATCAACAAGCAGAAGAAATAAGCCACATACATCCTTCTCTTCAGCATGCCAGAGGTAAGAACAGTGCTGTGACCTCCAGTTGCCATAAGCATAGTAATTGCCCAGTTTATTCTGCCCTCTCACCTTTACAAGCCCATGGTTCTCAGGGTGGGACGAAAAGACTCATGAAGAGCACAAGCAACTGAGAAGAGGCACACACAAAAGCATCCTTAGAAAGCAAAGCCTGAAGGGCCAGCCAAATAGCTTAGTGGATGAAAGCGCCTGCTTAGGCAGACACAAGGGCCAGGAGTTTGATCCCCTGGCCTGCGTGCCAGTCCTGCCCCTGGGGTGCACTGAGATGGCTATTGAGACTGGGTGCAGTGGCACGGGCCTATAATTCCAGCACTTGGGAGACTGTAAACAGGATGATCACTACAAGTCCGATCTACGCAGTAAGACCCTGTACACCCTGTCCTAAATTCAAAAGAAAGAAAGAAAGAAAGAAAGCAAAGCCTGATACCAAATGCAAACATAGGACAGGGCAAGAGAAAGTAGTTACAGTACTAGATATGGTAAAATATTCAAAACACTGGGGCTGTGAAAGTAATAGGCAGCAAGCAGATTTTTTTTTTTTTTTTGTCACACCCAGGACCTTGTGTTTGCGAGGCAGATGCTTGTGCCACTGAGCTATCTCTTCAGCCAGAATTGCTCTTGAAGGAGAATTAGATTCAGAAAAAAAAATATAGTTCACTTTAGCAATAGGACAGTCAAACAAAAGAAGGTAATTTTTAAAATGAAGGCAGGATGAGGCAGGATATTTTACAAAAATAAAAGAAACCCAGAAACAACTTCACTCCTCCTCCAAAAAATAAAACCACAAAAAAATAATAACCATAGAAGACTTTCTATGCATGAAGGAAACCTCTAAACAGGACAAAACTAGAAGTAATAAAATACTGTAATATTATAAACTGAGTTGAGTATCATCAGGCAAACATTTGGGAATGTATTAGGGTTCTCTAGAAGAGCCAAATCAATAGAATGCATGTGTAAATACAAAAGGGTATAGGCTTTCAGAATCAGAGGTTGGAGAGTCCCACAGTAGCTATCTATACACTACAAAGCCAGAGGAACCAGAAGCTATTCAGACCATGGTTCTCGAAGCCTCAGAACAAGGGGGACCAACAGTGCATCCCATTCTGCATCTGAATGTCTTGAGAGTCACTGCTAAGAGAGAGCCCATGTCAGAAAACTTAGGAAGCTGGAATTTGATGTTGACAGGCAGTTATAGCAGCGAGACACAACTACTTGAGAAGAATTGAGTTCATATGTGCTAGCTGGCTTCCTCCCTCCACTTTTGGAGCTTCCTTGCCTATTGGATGGCACTGTCCCCATTCAAAGCTAGTTTTCCCCTTTCAGTTTGTAGGCCCTCCTACCAGTCATCCCTAGAAACACCCTAATAGTCACACCCAGAGTGAGGTGTGACTAGGCATCACTTAAGCTGGTCAAGTTGACAAGATAGAGGATATAAAAGAAAACCAAAACGTTTCAATGAGATATACCAATAATAGCAAAAGATAAGAAAACAAATGAAGCACAGTGGGATCTGCAACCAGAGTGGAAGTGCTTGTAACTCTAAGCCACTAGCATGGACAGAGGAATCCAGGTACCCAGGCCTTTCCCCTACATGGGAGGACAGGCAACCTGCTAGCTTGGCAGAATAATTTAGGTGCCTGGTCCATCCCCTTACACAAAGTGAAGCACCTAGAACCTGGGAACTTGCCTGGCCAGAGGAGCACAGAGTGCATCCACTCTTGGCAAAGGGAAACATTTTGCGTACCAATTCCCAATTTATGATGTGTTCTGTTGTATAATTATATTGACTTTGCTTCTATAGTGTAAAGTAAAAAACCAATGGTTACCAAAATTTGTCAATTTCTAAATTTTGCTTGATGTCATTGCTAATTTTACTACTGTAGCTCAGATATTGTATCGATTTTAACCACTTGTTCTCCCTTGGGTAACAATATTGGTAAGCACTGGGGTAATAACCTCACCAAAGCTCTACATCTAGGGACAGAGGACAGTTCCAAACAGAAGTTAACATCTCATTCTCAATTAAATGAAAAGGCAGGATCTTGGGACAGACAGAAATGAAGAATCTCTGACACACAGAAGATATCTCTGAAAAAATAGACTTTTCCTAGAGTGGCCTTGATATCAGTGATATAGCTAACTACTATCAAAATTTTCCAAGGATTATCACAGAAATCAAAATAGGGAGTTTTGTCTGAAAGAGAAAATGACAAGTTGAAGGAGCAAAATGCAATCTCAGACCCCAAGCCCAATCAGAGCAAGTCCAGGAGACATTAACATAGAAGAAATTGAAAGTCACACACCTGAAATCTCTGAAATGATAGCAACTGAAGTAAAGAAACAACTCTAGGCAGGTACAGAGGGAAATAGATCAGAAATAATCTAAGGTAAAAAGAGAAATTATAACCATAATAAAAGAATTGCATATCTAAAGAAGACATAGATTTAAAATAATAGAAGAGCATAGAAAAATGATGGAAACCTTGAATTAACAGTATAGGAAAGAATTAGAATGCATGAAATAGATTCAGAGATGTCCAGGAAATTTAAAGTTCCCTTAAATCTAGGAAAACTGTTGAAAGAAACTGAACATAGGCTTTCAGAACTTGAAGACATTGTTGCAGCTAGCAAACAAAAGGAAAGATCTTTTAAAAATAACAAGGAGCCAGGAAAAAATAATTGAACAGCTACAAGATGACATAAAGGTGAACGACATAAGGCTGATAGGTGTCAATGAAAAAGGAATCAACATAAATGACATACATAAACTGTTTTCAAAAGTAATAGCAGAGCACTTCCCAAGCATAGGAAAAGAATCTGACATACCGTAACTAAGTGAGACATTTAGAACTCCAGTTAGCATCAACCAAAATATATCTACATCAAGACATGTAATAATCAAGATCCTAGATATTCAGCACAAGAACAACATATTAAAAGCTGTTAGAGAAAAGAATCAATTCACATATAAAGGAAAGCCCATCAGAATCAGCAGATTTCTCAATACAAACAGAGCTCGGTGAGAACTAATTCAAGTCCTCAAAGAAAACAACTTTGAACCCAAATTAATGTAGCTGCAAAAGTATCTTTCAAAATTATTGGAGAAATAAAATATTTCCATGACAAAGAACAACTAAAGAAATTCATGACCACCAAACCAACCCTCCAAAGAGTACTGAAAGATATTCTAGAAAGAGACAATTCCAAGAACAACAACAGAAAGAAACCACCAAGCAGGGCAAGCAAATAAAGAAGGGGGAAGTATTGAACCAACAGCAGGAAAAAAGCATGCCAAAGATAAGCCAATACATATCAGTTATATCCATCAATCTAAATAGCCTGAATTCACTAATTAAAAGAAATTTACTGGCAGAGTGCATCAAGAAACAAAATGTAACAATATACTACATGGAAGAAACACATTTAACTCAAAAGGAAATTCATAGGCTGAAAGTCACAGGATGGAAAGCAATTCTCCATACATCAGCAACTCAGCAAAAAGCAGGGGTAGCTATTTGTTTTCAAACATTGTGAATCTCAAACCAAGAATGATAAAGAGATAAAGAAGGTCACTACATACTTGTTGGGGGAAAATTTCAAGAGGCAGAGATAGCAATTATAAATATTTGTACATCAACTATGAGAACATTCAACTAAGACAAATTGTAAAGGACATTAAAAATCCAATAGCCAATAACACAGTCTTAACAAGAAACCTTAACACTCCATTGTCTCAGAGATAGATCAACTGGACAAAAAATTAGCAAAGAGATAGAAAAACTGAACCAAACCTTTGAGCAAATGAACTTAGTAGACATTTACAGTGTTCTACCCACCAACATCTTACTATACATTATTTTCAGTAGCACATGGGACATTCTTTAAAAGAGACCACATACTATTCCATAGAACATGCTTAAGTAAATACAAGGGAATAGAAATTGGCTCTTGCATGTTACCTGACCACAGTGCAACAAAACTGGAAATTAATGATAGAAGAAACTGTAAAAACTCCATAAACACATATTAAGTAACACCCTCCTGAACAACCAACTGGTCATAGATGAAATTTAAGAAGAAATTAATATCTGCAATGAAATGAAAACTCAAATACGACTAGAATTTGTAGGATGTAATGAAAGCAGTCCTCAGAAGGGAATTTATGGCAGTGATCTCTCACATTAAATAGCCTTTTTTTAAAAAAAGAATGAGAAAAAATATCCTAATGCTGCACCTCAAGCTTCTAGAAAAAGAAGAGTGGGTCAAGCAAAAAGCCAAAAGAAAGGAGGAAATTAGGAAGATTAGAGCAGAAATTAATGCAATAGAAACAAAGAAAACGTTTCAAAGAATTAATGAATCAAAGAGTTGGTTATTTGAGAGATTAGATAAAATTGATAAACCCCTAGCTAACATTATCAAAAAAGGAAAAAAAATCTCAAATTTATGCAATAAAGAATGAAAAAGGGGAAATTACCAAAGAGCCTGTGGAAATTCATATCATCAATACCTACTTTGAAAATCTTTACTCTCATAGGATGGATTACGCAGGAAATGGACAGATTTCTAGATATGTGTAAATTACCAAAATTGAATTAGTAAGGTAAAAAAATTCTGAATAACTCAATATTGGTTAACAAAATTAAAAATGTAATAGTAATAATAAAAAACAACAACAAAGGAAAGCCCAGGTCCTGATGGATTCACAGCTGAATTCTATAAGCAATTTAGAGAAGATTTAATGCTAGTACTCCTAAACTCTTAGTGAAATAGAAAAGAAAGCAGTTTTCCTTATTTCTGGAGGCAAGTACTACACTGATACCAAAACCAGAGAAAAATCGAACCAAAAACTTCAGGCCAATTTCCCTAATGAACATAGGTGCAAAAATACTCATAAAATAAAATACTAGGGAATAGAATGCAACAAATTGTAAAGAGCATTATACACCATGACCAGGTGGAATTCATTCCAGGGATGCAGAGATGGTTCAACAGATGCAAATCTATAAATGTAATACACCAAATCAGTAGAGTCACACACACAAAAAACCCCTTCATGATCATCACAATAGGCACAGCAAAAGCTTTTGACAAAAGTTTGATTAATAAAACCAAAAAACAAAATAAAAAAACCCCCTGATTTATGATAACAAAACAAAAACCCTGCAGGAAATTAGATGGTCTTTACCTTAATCTGGTAAAAATCATTATGACAAACCAACAGCCAACATCATTCTAAATGGATAACAACTGAAATCTTTCACTGTAAAATCAGGTACAAGACAAGGTTGCACACTATCACCACTCCTATTCAGTATAGTTCCAAAAACATTAGCTAGAGAAATTAGACAGGAGAGAGAAATGAAAGTAGTAAGAATTGGAAGGAAGAAGTTAAATTATCATTACTTACAGATGATGTGATACTCTACATTGGAAGCCTCAAAAAACTCCCCAGCAGACTCCTAGAATTAATAAACAAATTCAGGAGCAAAGCAGGATACAAATCCAACACCCAGAAATCAATAGCATTCCTGTACACAAACAACGAATGGAGAGAGAAATAGGGAAACAACACTCTTCACAACAGCATCCCCCCCCCCAAAAAAAAAAGAATAGAATAGAAAAAAAAAAAAGAAACGTAGAAATTAATCTAACTCAGGAAGCAAAAGTCCTACACACAAAAAAATTACAGTACTCTGAAAAAAGAGATCAAAAAGGATTTCAGAAAATGGAAAGACATTCCTTGCTCATGGATAGGAAGAACCAACACTGTGAAAAAAGCCATATTCACAAAACTGTTGTACAGATTTAATACAAACTTGATCAAAATTCCATTAACATAACTCACAGATCTAGAGAAAACATTTCTAAAATTCATTTGGAACCAGAAAAGACTTAGAATGGCAGGGCAACAAGGCAAGGCAGGGAGCATCATAATCCCTAAATTGAAATAATACTATAAAGCTACTGTGATAAAATCAGCATGGTACTGGCAAAACAAACAAACAAAAAACCAGACCTGAAGGTCAGCAGAACATATTAGAAGATGCAAACATAACTGCAAACACACTTGGCTACCTTATTTTTGACAAAGGGGCCAAACATGTTCACTGGAACAATGCTAGGATCTTTAACAAATGATGTTAGAAAAACTGTCTTTTCACATGATGAAAACTAAAACTAGATCTATGTCTTTCACAGTGCACTAAAATACAGTCAAAATGGATTAAAGGTTCCAGAACCCCTACATCCAGTCCTCGCCCAGGCCCTGTGAGTGTGTGGGAGAGCTTCCCACTACACTGCGCAGGTGGGACCTACTGGTCCCAGCCCAGGCATAGTGTGGGTGAGACCCTCTTTCACCCCCTAGGGATGCTCCCCACCACTCCGCAGCACTTCCCCCACCCCACCCGCCAAGTAGGAATTTCTGTCACGTTCCAGGAACCCCCAGATCCAGTCCTAGCCCAGGCCTGGTGAGTGTGTGGGAGAGCTGCCTCTCCCCTCTACTCCACCTTGTCCCCTCCAGACTCAGCTTAGGCCTGGCATACAGACTTGGGGTGAAACCCTGCAGCTGCAATCCCTGCAGAGAGTGTAGGGGACAGAACCACCCAGCTAGTCCAGGAGCAGAACATCTTGCCAGAGGGGCAGAACAGGTTCACCCCCAAGGGCAGAGCAGGAAGGAGCTGAGCACAGCAGCCAGACCCAAGCCAGGCACAACTGGATAAATCCAAACTTTGTAGATCTGCACCTGAACATTCAGTAGATGCTAAGGTTATAACTGCAACAAAGATCCACAACAAAGGTCAGAAGACAGTGCTACACAAAATGACAACAAGAAGGAGCAAAATGCAATCTCAGAACCCAAGCCCACCCATAACAAGTGCAGAAGACACTAACACAGAACAAATAGGGAATCACAGCTGAAAGCAATGAATCAACGGCTTCTGAAATAAAGAAACAGCTGCAGAAAGGTATAGAGGAACTCAGATTGGAAATGAAAAAAGAAATCCCTAAATTAATAACATCTGCAGTGAAGAATCAAATGCAGAAACATATGGAGGAAACCCAGTGCCCATCCAGAACAAGTACAGAGGACACTAGCTCAGCTCAAATGTATGAATTAATAGCATCGATAGTAAATAAGCAACAGTACGAAGTTATAGAGGAACTCAGAGTGGAACTTTCTGAAATAGATAAAGAATTCTCTGAACTCATAGCATCTGAAGTAAAGAATCAACTACAGAAACATAGGGAGGAAACCCAATCTGAAAAAACTGCAGTAAAAGAATTTATAACTGCTTCTAAAGAAGACATTGATAAAAAAAACAGAGGAGATTAGAAAAATGACAGATTACTTGAATGAGCAGTACTGGAAAGAAATAGATCACATGAAGCAGAGTCAAAGAGATATAGAGGAAAGTAAAATCTCAGTCACAAGTTTGCAAAACCGTTTAAGTGAAAGTGAAGACAGAGTTTCAGATCTTGAAGACGCTGGTGCAGCCAGTGAAAAGGTAAGAAAGGATCTCTTAAAAACAACTAGGATGCAGGAAAAAGTAATCCATCACCTGCAAGATGATGCAGAGATGAACAATGTGAGACCAATAGGCATCGATGAGAAAGAAGGAGTCAATACAAATGACATTAAAAAAATATGGGCAGAAGTAATAGCAGAAAACTTCCCAAATTTGAGGAAACAATTTGCCATTCAGGTAACTGAAGCATACAGAATGCCAAGTAACCTCAACCCCATTAAAAACAAAATGGATTAAAGATCTACACATTAAGACAGTAACACTAAATCTACTGAAAGAGCAGGCACATGAATTTCGTGAAGACTTAAGGATAGACAGTTCATGAACAAAAGACAAACTGCACAAGAAATACTTCAAAGAATCAATAACTGGGATCTCATCTTATTGAATAGTTTGTGCATGTCAAAAATAGTACAAAGAAAATTTGAGGAAAAATTAAGCCAACAGTCTGACAAAGAACTTTTATCTAGACTATGTGAAGAATTTTTAAAAATTCAGGTCTCCAAAATTCAAAGACCCAATTAAGAAATGAATACATTTCCGAGATCAATACACACTTCTCAGAGGAAAAAATAGAAATGGCAAATAATTGTATGAGAAAATGTTCAATAGCATTGTTCTTTTGAGAAATGCAAATTAAAACAAAACTGGGATTCTATCTCACCCCAGAAAGTGTGGCTATCATAAAGAAATCAACTAATAAATGCTGGAGAGGCTGTGGAGGAAAAGGAACTTTCTCTGTTAGTTGGAGTGTAGAATGGTACAACCTCTGTGGAAATCAGTATGGAGAATCCTCCAAAAGCTAGGATTAGAAGTCCTGTTCGACCCAGCTATTTTCCTTCAAGGTATTTTTTTCCAGAAGAATTGAGAACATCATACGAGAGTGATATATGTACACCCGTGTTTATAGCAGCGCAGTTTGTCATAGCTAAATCTTGGGAACAACCCAAATGACCATTAACTGAAGAATGGATAAAAAATGTGATATTCTTACACAATTGAGTATTACTCAACTATAAGACAAGATAAACTCAAGGCTTTTATAGGTAAATGGATGCAACTAGGGACTGTACTCATAAGTGAAATAAATCAGTCCCACTTATGTGAACATCGCATTGTCTCCCTGGTATAAGAACCCTAAAGAGTGAAATCTGAAAGGTATAGTAGATATAGTGAAAGGGAAAAAAAACTGCTCAAAAGGAATGAACAACTGGGACTACGAAAAAGGAGAAAAAAGAAAAGGAAAGGGGAAAGTCATGTGTGTATATACAGAGGATTGTTAAGATGATAGTGCTATGAATTTCTATTGGTTTTCTGTCATTTAATGCTTAAATTTTTTATTTTCACCAATTTTACATGCTTATATCTCATAATCTGCAACTACATTGAAGACAACAGTGTGCAATATGACAACCTATGCTGAATACCTATCATGTTTTTTTAAAAAAATTGTGTATGGTTTCTAATGTCTTATCTATTTTTCTTTCAAATAAAAATAAAAATAAAAGATGAAGTGTAATGAATATCAATACAGAGTGAAATTCTTATGAAAAAAATGGAGAATAGATTGTCAGTTACCCAAGGGAAAGTAGAGTAGGATAAAAATTTAATAGAGATTATAGGAAAACAGAATGAAAAAGAAAAAATTGTTGGGGTCAAGTTACTGAAATGAAAGATACTTAATGGAGATCTAATGCGTATATCAGCTTGAACATCCGTGATCTGAAAGTCTGTCATTTGAAGTGCTCCAAAATCCAAAATTTCGTGAACACTAACATGATGCCACAGCTAGAAAATTCCACACTTGACATGATGGAGAGATCACTTGCAAGTGCAGAAAATTATTTAAAATATTGCTTAAAATTACCTTTAGGCAGTGTGTGTAAGGTACCAGTATGTGAAACATAAATAAATTTCACATTTAGACTTGGCCCCATCTATCATATGTATATGCAGATATTCTAGAATCTGCAAAGTTTCAAAAGCTAAAATGCTTCTAGTATTTTACATAAGAAATGTTCATCTTATAATCAGACACCCCATGTGAAACAGTCACAGTGGTGTCACGTAAATGTTACAGAAGTAATATTTAAAATATAACTCAAGAAAAAATTTAGATGTAAAATAAGACCTGTGAGGGATTTCCAGCATGACAGTGTCAGAAGTGCTACTGGTTTCCAGTGAAGATGATGAAAATTCTAAAATAATAAGCAGCTCATAAAGTCTCAGGAAATGGTCCCAAATACTTGTGACAAACACAAAAACATTTCTTAGAAAAATTCATTAAATTATTTTAGGAACAATGAGAACCTGTGCTATTTGGAACCAAAAATCCTTTCCTTCCTACTTCCAGCTCAAGAACACAGCCATGCCAGGCTGGTGCAGCTAGGAATATGCAGGCAATCTTGGCCCTAGATCCAGAGAGATGGCAGTCCACACAGCTCTCAGCACTTTTGAGTGAAGCTTTTGTATTTATCACAGCCCAGTGATTAGGCTGTGCAGTTTCCAAGAAAGCAGATAGACTAGAAATTACCTAAGATGAAATGTTTAATTCTAGGTGTGAAGGATTTGTGAATTTTGAATGCATGTGAAACAATCTCATTATCTCATTTAACCTAGCAGTACATTTATGCCCAATTTTCCTAGTGGATCATGCCAAAGCAAGTTGTCCATTTAATGGTAAGGACTCTTCTCTTCGATAAGTGGATAGTTCATGTCTCTTTATCTTCCATTTTAATTCAGAGTTAAGGGGCTGGGAAGATGGCTCAGAATAAGCACTTCCCTGACAAGCGCAAGGGCCTGAGTTCAATCCCTGGTTCTGCCAAATCAGTCAATCAGAGTTAAAAAAAATTCCTGTGTATCATTTAATTTGGTTTGGATATCAGTTCGTGAAAAGAAAAGGCCCAAAAAGGTTTCTAACAATTCGTTATACACTGCTGTAGACTAAAACTATGCAAGGGGCTTTAAATACTTTTTCTTATTTAAATATCACAATTACATATCATAACTTAATCCATTGTTAACAAAAGTAGATTTTAAGAGTATTACATGACTTACCTTTTTTTGCATAGATATTAAAGTGTGGAGGTGATTTTGAAGTCAGGTCTATCTGGCTCCAGAATCAAGATACAAATATTTAATTTAATTTAATTTTTTATTTTTTGGTGGAACCTGGGATTGAACTCAGGCCCTTGGGCTTACCAGGGAAGTGCTTATTACACTGAGCTGTCTCCCCAGCCCCCAGATATTTAATTTTAAATAAAATACTTAATTTATTAATATATTATGTGTTATACACAGCAGGTACATTGCATGAAATAAAAGTTACAAAGAATCACATGGGGAACGTACGCTTCTGGGTCAGCTACACTGTTGACTCACTCAATTTCTCACCCTAAAGCAGTTATTAGTTGTTTCCCAGAAATAGTGAGCTATAGCCAGTTTTTAAAAGTATAGCCAATATTAAAAGTAAAAATGAATGAAACAAAATATATACAGAGTTCTTTGCCTTTTAACACTTAGCAGTGTATCTTAGAGATTATTCCATGTCAGTGCATCTCAACTGCCTTGGTTTTAAAAGGCTACCTGATACATCTTGGTAGGGATACAGTGTTTGTACATATATTTTTCTTTTTTGTGGTATTGGAGATATAACCTAGGGGCACTCTATCTCTGTGCTATATCCACAGTCCTTTTTATTATTATTAATTTTTTTTTTTTTTGTTTTGAGACAGAATCTTGCTAAGTTGTCTACATAAACCTAGAACTTGCAGTACTCCTGGCTCAGCCTCCCAAGTAGCTGAGATTACAGGCAGATGCCACCATACCCAACTAGATGCACAGTATTTTGAAATATATTTGTATCAATATGTGTTAATTTTGCAAAATAATTGAGTTTCAATGTTGTATTTTCATGTGCATATGACATTTTGATCATTTCCATCTCCTGTTTATCTTTTTTATCCTCCCTTTCTCCTTATTCTGTTCCTCTTGTCTGATAGTAGTCTTCCTTTTTTGTTTCTAAGATTCCACATATCAGGGAAAACGCGGTACTTGTCTGCATTTGACTTACTGAGCTTAACACCAAGATTTTCATCTCTATTTATTTTCCTGTAAATGATGCATTTTTATTCTTTAAGTCAAAATAATATTCCATTGTGAATATATGCACATTTTATTTATCTGGTATTTGATTGCTGAATACCTAGACCAGTTCCATATCTTGATATTTTGTATTTGTGCCAGAATACTTTTATAGCGTAGGTGCACAGGAATCTCTGGGGATCTAGTTCCAGTCTTCTAATGCTGACTTTTAATTTAGTGTACCAAGGAGTGGTATAGCTGGGTCACACATTCTATTTTTAGGTTTCTGAAGAACTCCCATACCTATTTCCATAGTGCTTGTTCTTTACATTCCCACCACAGCTGTAGAAGTGTTCCTTTTTTTTACCTGTACCCTTGACAGCATGTTTTGTTTTGTTTCATTTTGTATTCTTGATGGTTATTCTATTTGGAGTATGGTGGGATTCCGGAGTATTTTGATTTACATTTCTCTGATAGGTAAAGGGGTTGAGCATTTTTTCATATACTTATTGGTTATGTGTGCTCCTTTTGAGAAGTGTTCAATTCACCTGTCCATTTATTCATTGGGCTCTTTGACTTTCTGGTGTTAAGAGTTCTTTGTACATTCTAGATGCTAATCTTTCATTAGAAGAGTAACTAGGAAAGATTTCTGTCCCACTCTAGGCTGTCATTTCACTGAATGAACAGGGAGAAGGGACAAATATATGTAGATATACTCCCTATTTTAGGAGGTAAACCTTAACTCTTTATTGAGTATGTGTTCTTAGCAAACACTGTATATATATAAAGGAAAAAACAATAACACTGTGGTGGAAAAACCTAACAGATACCATCTTTTCCAAGTTATAAAGAGTAGTATCACCAGGTCAGGGAAATAGCTCAGTGGTCTAAGTGCCAGTCTGGCAAGCGCAAGGACCCCAATTTGATCCCTGGTACTGCATGCCGTGCTGGCTTCCCACTCTGAGTTGGCCACCAAAACCAGACATGGTGGTTCATACCTGTAATCCTAGCACGGGGGAGGCTGAGACATGAGGATCACTGAGTCTGAGCTGTGCAGCAAGACCCTGTACCAAATAAATAAATAAATAGATAGATAGATAAATAAATAAAATCTCCAATGACAAATCACATTGATATCATGGACCTCTGGTTGCTGTGAGAAATGCACTTTACCTCTGCAATACTTTCCCTCCAAACCCATAACCCTCATCTAATAAAATAAATCAGTAAAATCTAATTTAAAAAATCAGTTTCCTCACACTGAGAAACTGTTGTAAAGTGTCCAACCAGTACTATTCAAAATCACTATGAAAGTTTTTGGGAATGGAATTATTTTCCTGATTCTTTCTCAGCAAGCGTGTTACTGGTGTGTAGAAAAGCACCCATTGTGAAATGCTGATTTTGTATCCTGGTATACCTGTCCCTTAAGTTGTTTGCAGTCATTAATGGTTACCAGTGATATTCCAATGATCTTTACATGTGAAATATTTCACATAAGACTTAATTTATTAGTGAAAATTAAAGATGGGTCCAAAAGTATATGAGACAGATCATTCAAATTCTAGTCATAGAGGACCGGCCTGATAGCTCAGCAGACTAAAGCAACTGTTTAGGCAGAGTGCAGTAGCCTGGGTTTGGGGTGAGTTGAGACAGTGATTGAGCCTGGGCATGGTGGTGCATGCCTGTAATCCCAGCACTGGGGAGGCTGAAAAGAGGAGAATCACTACAAGTCCAGTCTGTGTAGTAAGACCCTGTAGACCTTTCCTGAAATTAAAAAAAAAAAAGAAAAAGAAAAAAGAAAAATTCTAGTCATAGAATTGAAGCAATACATTCAATAACGGAACTTAGAAAAAAATGGGGTATACAGATGAATATCCATTTTGTATCTGTGTATTCAAAGTGGTTAGGATAGATATATAGTTGCATTCTCTTAATGAATAGAATGATT
>NW_004524595.1:1284898-1308333 GCF_000260255.1 Octodon degus | reverse complement strand
ACTTGTTTATAATTTCAGACTTTGTTCCTGTTAAGCAAGAGTAAAATTTAAGTTCCTGTTTAAATATTTCATTATTTTCCATTTGCCTAATTTCTTTTCCCTCAAGTTGTGGGCTCCTTAGATGGTTTTACACATTGTATGTAGGCTTTTAACTATTTGTAGACTTTATAGGATTTCAAGAAAATACAAACTATTAATGAGAACAAATTTTGGATTGGAGAAGAAAGCATTTTAGAATCTTTGAAGCAGACCCAAAAAAAAGGAGATAAGGTAGGCAAGAGTGTAGGCAGCAGGAACATGCTCATGAGTGAGAAGCAGGGAGGGATTACGGTGCAGGAAGGGAGTGCGTGAGTGCTTTTTAGGCCCGGTGGCATTCTGCTTCACAGTGCACACACTTAGCCTATTGACAGTTTAGTTTGGGACTATGTAAGATTGCTCTTCATAGTATCTGTAGGGCGGGTTAGAGGATTCAGGAGAGCTTGGAAATTTGGAAATTATTTTGTTAAAGTATGATGGTAACATATATTTGTAACAGACTAGAAAAGAAATCATTTGAGATTCTAAGTCAAGCTACAAAGGTCAGGTTGTGATAAATTACCTTAACTAGTTTGTTAAGGTATGCACAATTAAAGAAAAAAATATTCTGTAGATTTCTTCTGTCTCTGAAGGTGTTATACACATAGATTTTAACTTTAAGCTGACTTTCTGATCACTTCATTGTAACTAGTAAACTAAACATTAAAGTGTCCATCTTCCTCATGATTTTGTAGAATGACATGCTTGCCATTTGTGCCTACCTAATTTATGGCTTTTTGAGTCATGGATCATTAATTACACCTGAGTGGAAAAACAGTCTGAGACTTTTAGGAAACATAAAAAAAAAAAAACAGCAATTTAAAAGCAGGCCGAATCACTTAATTTTTTTTCTAACATGACCTCCTGATTTCCACTGAAATTGTTACATGACCACAATATAATATGATGAAAACTGGGAAAGTCATTGAGAACTTTCTGAATGAGATTAGAGATTAGAGATAAATCTCCAGGAATAGCTTGGCCTCTGGTGAATATTTTCTTTAGAGTAGGAAACTTACTGAAGGAAAGGAATGAGGAATACCAATAGCTCCTGACAGACAGGAGGGGGTCCCAAATGGGTTGCCAGCAAGCCAGCCTTGGAAAGAAACGTTTATAGAGCAGAATCATGAGGCAAGTACAGTATGGGTCAGAATTATGATCACTAATGATGAAAACTTTTTATCCACTTTCAGCTTTTAACATACACAAACTCTGAGAAAGTTCCCATGGTCCTGTGGTGTTTCTCTTCCATCAGGTAATTAAGTCTGGCAGGAGACTTCACAGATGCAGCCTCCCAGCATATAAACTGGCTGCCAAAATTGTAAGGAATTCTTTTTATCACAGTTGGTTTATAGGAATGCATAGAATTTTATTTTATATGCCTTTTGTGTTTTCATATATTCTTTTTGGTAAAGATCATAGGAACAAGTCAGTTAAAATCTTTTTATACCTTGCCGGTACAATATAGAAACCTGGTTATAATGTGTAGGGCATTGAACGTGAAGGTGCCGCAATATAGGAATTATGTGTGTGTGGAGGTTTGTGTTCAGATTTTTAGTTGTATCTAAGTTTCATTAATGTATTTGTAAATGGTAGTATGGTCATGTCTTCCTTACCAGTGGAATGTTCTGATAGATCTGTCACTCGCTGATTTCATCATGTGAACATCATCAGGCATGCTAAAATGGCTACAAAAGCCACTAGGCAGTGTAACCTTACAGAACCACTGTTATGTTATACAGTGTCATGCAATACATAACTCTGTAAATTTATGTGAATTTGTCTTTGCTCATGTAGATTTTGGAATTACTCAGTTTATTAAAGTCACCTTAATTTTATTTACTACTACATATTAAACACAAAGAATGGATGTTTTACTGTTTGAAATATTTATAACCTTTATTTCCTTTAAGAAGAAAACTTCTCCTTTTCCTATTCATCTTCTTGAAATGGACCTTCACTAAAGGTAGAACAAAGCCACAAGTGTCTTTGACGCCATCCTTTTTGGTGGCCCCCCGTTAATTAAAAACAAACAAACATGCTGTTCTGCCCCTCACCTGAGAAGAATAAGACAAATGTACTTCTAGATTAGAGGAGACTGCCCCAAGACTTTGTAGCAGTAATACTCCACTGCTGTTGATTTCTTTTAGTTTTATTACCCACATTAGATTAAGGTGTCTCATCATTCACTGTTACTACTTGAGTCTCCTAGCATGACTATAGATGGCCACCGTGTTTGAAGTTTATCTGTGACTCCAGAGCGGGACTTTTAGTTGAGAATTCCTGGCCACTTACTTTTCTTTTTCAAGGTTATATGTACTGAGCGCAGGTTTTTGGACTGTAGCTGTTATTTTCACAGCACACTTGCTGCTGCCTGTGTCCAGTGAACTGATTAGTTTATGGTTTCCTGTCTTAGCTAAATCACAGTGGGTGTCACAGAAGCCTTCTTCCCTGTGTTCTGCCATTTATTACTAAATAGCTGAAGACCGGCGAGGGCGCTTGACTCTTTTTAGCAGTAATGCACACCTCCCATCACAGGATAGAAACCCCAGTACTGGCTGTGTCAGTCTCCTGTCTATAGGGGTGTTTCTTGGAGCCAGTGTAATTAGGGAACGGTCTGCTGGAGGCCCTGAGAAAGACTTTGCTCTTTAGTATGGAGAGAGATTGACGAAGGACCTGTGTTGCTCCTTTTTCTACCTTTGGATGTTACTATAAGAATACATGATGCCTGGAGCTTCTGTAACCTTACATCTCTAAAAGGAAGATCCTTAGACATCAAGAGGGTGACAGGTAGAATGTGAGATCCTGGCTTCTGAGCCATCCTTGGTGCTCGTCTTCATTTCATGTGAGAAACCTAAACCCACATATTTCAGATATAGGCTTCTGGATTGGTGTTCTGTTGTTTGTATCCCCAAGCACCCTGCTATAACTTGTTTACCAAGCTATAAAGAAAATTATCCACTGTGATTCTCTCATTCCATAAATTTTACTAACTGCTTCTCAAGAACCAAAATTGTCATGAAAGCCATCAAACCATTTCATGTCATGAGATGCAGTAGACAGCATAGTAAACACTTAGTTCTTTTGAAGCTTCACAAATACATCCCTGTTTGTTTTTGTACACATTACAGATTTTATCTTAGCAATTTTGCTGGTATTTGAAAACTGAGTTCATATAATCACCAGTTATTTACCTGAGGTGAATTCTTCTGCATTTTTTTGAGGGCCGTGGGGGGCAGTGAGGAGGCATCATCGCAAAGAAAGGGCCAGTTCAGTGAAGGTGTGTGTCACCATGCTACCTCTTTGTAGCACTGTTGAGAACTCAATAGTGTGCTAGGATGGCACTGAGATCTAAGTGACTGAACTGAAGCTTTTATTCCAGATGTGTTTGCTGACCTTTGAACAAAGCATAGTTCTTGAACTGCATGAAAGTCCGCAGTTCCCTTGGCTGGATTAGCAAGCTCTGGGCTTTAAGGTTATGCAGGTGGTGACTTCCTGAAGTCAGTGCAGTTGGTTACCTGTAAAATTGGCCATCCCACTGATACCTCACTTAATGTGCATTGCTTTAGACTGCTAGGAATTCCAGAAGTAAGACAGGAAGTACATGTTGCTTCTAAGATGACTTAAAATCTTAAGACCTTAGATCTGCTGAAATTAAGGAATTCCTTTGCTTAAGTTAGTAATTGCATTCTAAAATAACCTACAAGGTATGCTTTTGTAACAGGATTATTTAAGAAGAGAGCACTGAAAGAATTTGGCATGAACGGTAGGGTTTTAGTTTGCTTTGTTTTTAATGGCAAAGCACAAGTGAAATAAATCTTGCAGTGGTACGTTTGGAGAAAAGTTTGAAATGGCAATTATAGTAGAAGGATAAAAGGTGGTCTCACTCTACTTACTGTTGTTTGTTAATTTAAATTACAGTGGACAGCTCACCTCCAGGGCCTTCAGTTGTCCTTTCTCTTGTGGCTAAGTATCCACATTGGGATGGCATTTTTAGAGAGAAAGACATTTTACAGTCCCTGGGGTGGTAGGAGAGAGGAATAGGCTGTTTTATTTACTATATGTGTCATTTTCTTTTTTAAAGAAAAAGCTATGTGGCTTTTTTCCCATCCTTTATTTATCATCGTTGTAAATCTTGCAGAAAATATTTCCCTTATGCTTGAAGTCAGATGTTTTTGAGTGTTACACCATTGTGTAACGAATACCAGACAGGGATATATTTTGTAGCCAAGAATTAGAAATTTTCGTTCACAATGAGAACAGCAGCAAAACTGTGTCTGAGAAGTGTACCTGACAACCGTCAATTATTTTGTCTATGTGTCTATTTTGTTTTTTGAGGCAGGATCTCACTGACTAGTTCAGGCCAGCCTTTTAGTCACTGTAGCTTAGGCTATTCTCAAACTTGCAGATCCTCCTGCCTCAGCCTCCTTGGGTAGGGTTGTGCTACCATGTTCAGCTAGATAATCTTCAATAATTGAAATCAAGTAATGTGGAATAGTAACTGAATTCCAAGTAAGAATATTTAAGTCTTGATATTAGAATGGAAGAAGATAGCATTTTTGTGTAATTTTTATCAAATATAATTTTACATCAACAGATGTTTTGAAATAAATTTTTTATATGGAATAATTTTAGATTTATAAAAAGGTATAAAAATAGTGCAGAAAATATTCCTGTTTCTGTGATTTATATATAGTGATACATTTGTTAAAGAATAACAGGATATTTTAGTGTAAGTAAATAATAAACTATTAGGACTTTTTCAGCTTTTCCCCTATCATACTTTTCCTGCTCTGAAAGCTCACTAAGTACACCACATTGTTTTTAGTCATTACATCTCCTTACTTTTTCCTCTTATTTTGTGACAGTCTCTCCTTGTTTTTTTTTTTTTTTTTCTTAGTGATTTTGAATAATACTGGTTGGACACTTTACAGAATGTTCCTCAATGTGAGTTTGCTGATTTTTTTATTAAATGAGGGTTATGGGTTTGGAGGGAAAGTATTGCAGAGGTAAAGTGCATTTCTCACAGCAACCAGAGAGGTTCATGATATCAGTGTGATTTGTCAATGGTGACATTATTCTTTAAATTAATTAATTAATTAGTTAGGCACAGGATCTTGCTACATAGTTCAGACTCAGAGTGATCCTCATGTCTCAGCCTCCCCAGCACTGGGATTACAGGCGTGCGCTGCCACATCTGATACCAGGGATCAAACTGGGGTCCTTGCACTTGCCAGGCAAGCACTTAGACCACTGAGCTGTCTCCCCAGCCCAGTGATATTATTCTTGATAACCCGTGGAAGATGGCATTGGCATCTGCTAGTTTTTCTACCACAACATCACTATTTTTTTTCTTTATATGTGGTATTTGCCAAGAACACATATTCGAGAAGGAGCTAAGGTCCACTGCCTAACTAGGGAGTACCCACATATATTTGTTCCTTCTCCCTGTTTGTTCATTTAGTCACTGAATTATGCCAGTGAGGACTCACTAGTATTTAATTCAGCTTTGGTTTGTAACCAAGTACTGCCATTTTGGTTGGTGCTGTTGAAATTGCTTCCTCTACTAATTATTCTTGAAAGTGGGCTTTTGTGCCCCTTTGATGTACCCTCCCCATATCTTTTTCTTGTTTACTCATTTTCTGGCAGTGCAAGATTACCCAGGCTCATCTTACATTCTCCCTGCCCCAATCCTAGGCTCAGCATTTCTCCAAGGAGCTTTATTTCTTTTTCTTAAAGAATGATATGAGAAATTAAAATCTGTACATTGATTAGTCTCTGAATTATCTCTTCCTGCATACCACAAATAGAATATCTTAAGTGGCACAAATTGGGTCCCCTTGGGCTGGAACCCAGGTGTTCGCAGGACTGATTTCTTTCTGTGGGCTCTGTGTAAGAGTTGTTTTCTTGGGGCTGGTGAGATGGCTCAGTGGTCTAAAGCACCTACTTAGAACAAGCTAAGCTAAGCAAAACACAGGGACCGCGGTTCAATCCCCCAGCACCACATGCCAGACAGCCCTGCCCCCTGGTGGGCTGAGCTGGCCACACACACAAAATGAATGAATGAATAAATAAAAAAAAAAATAAAAAAAAAAAAAAAAAAAAAAAAAAAAAAAAAAAAAAAAAAAAAAAAAAAAGAGTTGTTTTCTTGCCTCTTCCAGCTTCTAGTGGTCAGCCATATTCCTTGCCATCATCAAAGATAGCAATGGTTTTTTGAGTCCTTCTTATATTGGATAATTCTGATACTGTCTTTAGCTTCCCTGTTGTACTTTTAAGAAATTTTGTGGTTACATTGGTCCCACTAGAATAATCAGTATAATCTCCCTATGTTATATTCAAGTTGAAGGCCAGGGACATAGCTCTGTGGCATGGCACCTGCCTGGCAAGTGTAGGGCCTTGAGTTTATTCCTGGTACAAAAAAAAAAAAAAAAAAAAAGAAAAAGAAAAAGAAAAAGAAAAAGAAAAAGAAAAAAAAATTCAGTGAACTACCAGCTTCTGTTACTTTTGCTGTTATCTAACATACTCACAATTCAAGGAGTTAGGGCATGGACATCTTGAAGAGGGTGTCTTCTGCCTACCATATATTTGTTGCTACTAGGATGTCTTAATTTAGGAATTGGTTTTTCAACAGTAATAGATCTCTTATGTAGTAAATTCTTTCGAAGGGTCTACAGGGTGTTCAAGGTCTCACTACTAGATCGGACTTGTAGTGATCTGCCTGATTACAGCCTCCCAAGAGCTGGGATTACAGCACACACTACCACGTCCTGTCTCAATTGCCCTCTCAGTGTGCCCTGGGGTTGGGGCTGGCACGGCAGGCCGGGGGATCGAACTCTTAATCCATTGAGCTGTTTGGCCAGCCCTCTTATGGAGTAAATTCTTGAGATTATTGATCAAATGGCAAATCTCAAAGTATAGAAGTAAGTTTAGGTCCTACATGAGCGTAAAATTACAAATTATAATCACATCCAAACCTTATCATGCCACCCAAAAGCCATTAGTAAATGAGCTTGTCCTTAAAGTAAAGCAAGAATTTCTTTAGTCTTCAGGTAAATATGATAATCTCTGTCTTTGTGGAGTGTGGTGAAATTTGGAGGAAGAATGTTTTTAATCCAGTTTTATCTGTGAGTCTGAAATTATAGTTAGAATTGAATTTGCTTTAGAATAATAATTGGGTGCTTATACTTTGATATCTGTTTAGCCCAGCCACATTGGAAATACAGTAATGTAGGGAAACTACAGCAGCAATATTTTAAGGAAAAGGTCATAAAATTGTCTTCACTCAGTATTTTTAAAACCCAATGACTTCATGGAAATTAATCATGTTAGAAGGGTGTAGAGGATATTACTGAATTTTTAATGTGATTTCTGGAAAACTGGAGCTTCCTAACTTTATCTGTATAGCATTTAGCACCCTGATAGAAGTTGAAAATCTTAGAATTTTGACTATTTATTCTGGAGTTATTTGTGTAACTCCTGTTTATGCCCAAGTATACATTCAATAAAACGAGTATTTTTTGATGATCTTTGTGACACAATGGTTTCACATGGAAAAGTGAAAAACAGGTTTTTTTTTTTAAAGACAAGTGAATTTAATTATCTCAAATAAATGTAATAAAAATATATTTAGCAGTCTCAAGTTTAAAGTCTGAATATTGCTTTAAAATGCATAAAATACGCATTGATGACAATGAATCAGAGAAAAGCCCCACAGGATGATTCTGTGGGCTTCATGAGGTAAAACAGAAGATAGTTTGAGCTAACAGAAGTAAAAAGATTTAAAAGCATTGGTGATATGCAAAGGAGACATAAACTGAAGACTTAGTGAATCATTAGATCTTCAGTGAGAAGGTCCAAGAAGCCAAAAGATGCAGCTGTTTTATCTCTCACTCTAAAGTTTTTTGCAAATACAGATTATTAGAAAAGTATTACAACACAACTCCGTGAATATTGCTGCCACTCCCTGTCCCCAGAGGGAAGTTATTCTCACATGGAATGAGGAATGCATTTTACTTGTGACAGCTGTTCTGACTAGCACATCCTTCGCTAATATGAAGACAATGCCAACAGGAAAGAGTAGCTAGTACTGAAAGTGGGGCGGCGGCTAATCTCCAAGTAGCAATTCTCAGCAGAGATTTTGAATTACATGTCATTAATATCCTTAGAGGGATTCAGTTATAGAGAGACTTTAATATTTCAGTGAATTAAAACATGAACTCATGAGATTTAGGGTCAGGCTATCCTTGTTTGAAATCTGGATTTAGCACTTACAGGTTGTTTGAATTTCAGTATGCCTCAGTTTCCTCATCTAGAAAGTAGGGATAATAATTTTTACTTAATATATAAAGTTATCTTGGATTAACTGAATTAATGAATAATGCATAAAATAGTATTAAGCATATAATAAACATTCAGTAAGAATTTTTATTGTAATTTTGCTATCTACTCATAAAAGTTGGCTGACTGGTATGAAAAAGAATAAATTGTAAATTGTGAAAGTAAAAATACGATTGTTGAAATAAATGCAGTTGTTAGAACAGACACAGCTAATGGTCAGATTTGTGAGCTGGATGGTCAAGAAAAGGGATTTTCCTTGAAAACAATGTCAAATGAAAAAGATATCAGAAGACAAAAAGTATGAGAAAAGATATCCACAACTTTTTATATCTAACAGAAGCTCTGGACAGAAAATATATGAGAGAATGAGGAGGAAAGAAACTGGTTTTAATAATGGAAGGAATGCTCACAATATTAAAGGATCAAATATTGTAAGTTTGGCAACTGCTAGGTAAAATTAATGAAAAAAATTCCATAGCTAGGCTCATACTGGTAAAATTCTATAAAATCAAAGATTTTTAAAAAACCCAAAGCTTCCAAAAGAGTAATAGAAGTTAACTACATAAATCTGATTGATGTTAGTCTTCTTACCAGCTATATTACATGAAAGATTTCTATCAGAAATAATTCGGAAACTAGATTTTGTTTTTAGCCAAATTAGGTTCTAAAATTGAGAACAAAGCAAATACATTTCAGAAGGCAAAGATGCAAATATGTTTTCAAAGAAATCTTTTGAAGAAAAGGGAAAACACAAAAACAGTGATAAGCAAAGCAGCCAACAGAACTTAAGGTCAAGTCCGAGTAATAAGCACCATTTCTGTGAAGTGTACAGAATGGTAACAACAGTCTGGGCAACGATGGGATAATGGACAGATTTTGTAAGCAGAGAAGTAGGTAATAGGAGAGTGTAAGTTTCCGCTATTACTACTGTTACAATTTTTAAAAACTTAAAGCCCTTATATTCAGTGATAAAATTGAAAGCATATTTTTTTAGAAAGATTGTTGTAATTCAGTTTTGACAAAATTGTACGTTTAATATATTTGCCAAAAATAGAAAGTGAACACTAATGGGGTGTGGAATTTACAAACCAACAGCCAGTACACTGCTTCTATAAAGGCCGAGGTAGTCCGTGTCACGGGCTGTGGGCCATCCTGTCTCCATGGCACCGATTGCACCTTGCCACTGAGCCAGGAACAGGACATATAAACATGTACTGTGATCTGGATTCCAGTGCAGCCTTGTTGATAAATCCTGAAGTTTTAATGTTACATAATTTTTTTAATATTACAAAATAATATTCTTAACTTATAAATCATATTTTAAAAAGACAGTAAACTGAATTTGTTCCACAGTCCAGCTTGCTTGTCTTCCTACTACAGAGAAGTAGAAGGGCAAGGAAAACTTAATTTCAGCCAAAGATAGAAAAAAGGGAAATGGGGAAGGTTTTTGGTCAAGACATCACAAAGGCGTATAGCAAATAGGATACATGAAAGGCGTAAGAGAAAAGTTACCCCAGTGAACTGGAATGGAGGGCACGTTCCTAGTGGAGAAGAGAGAGTCTCAGACTGAGTCTAGCCAAAGGGTTAATGGGGCATAGACGAGTAAGCCATGCGTATCTGTGGGACAGAACAGTGCTCTTTGTTTGCACAGAAGTACTGCTCATTCCTGCGGGCTGCAACAAGAAGTGTATTGTAAAGATAAGCATGGTAGGGGGCCGGGGAGATGGCGCAATGGAATAAGTGCTTCCCTGGCAAGCATGAGGGCCTGGGTTCAATCCCTGGTTCCGCCAAAAAAAAAGATAGGCATGGCAGTAGGAGACATGGCTGCTCAGACTGGTGGGACTTTTGGAAACTAAAGCTGTCTCTTGTGAGTTAAAGTCAGCTTTAGGTGACCTAGTTCAGCAGTAAGTGTTTTTAACCTTTACTAAAGTATGTGTTATTACTTTTTTTTTTTTTTTTTTTTTTTTTTTAAATGTATTTGGTACAGGGTCGCACTCTGCAGCTCAGACTTGTATTGATCCTCCTGTCTTAGCCTCCCCAGCCCTGGGGTTACAGGCGTGCCCCACTACACTTGGTTTTGGTGGCTGGCTCATCGGGCCCAGGGTAGGCACTGCATGGCATGTGGTACCAGGGATCAAACCCAGGTCCCTGTGCTTGCCAGGCAGGTGCTTAGACCCCTGAGCTATCTCCCTGGCCCCCGTGTCATTATCTTGCTCATCTACCCCTGCTTTCTGCGCTCTTTGTTCTTACCATGGTCATGGATAACATTTTTGAGAAAGTACAAATCTTTGTTGGCCTGAATAGTCTGTTTGGCCCAGGATTTTCATGCTTCATGGGCAATTGCAAAGACCATGGATTGGCTGCCTTGAGCCTGGCAACTCCCAGTCTTTCTAGACATTGTGGTCAGAGAAAGCCAGGCAGTCATCTGAGGAAAGGCTCATCCAGGGCTGCCTTGTGTGCAGCAAGATAGATTTGCCCAAGAGAAAGGCATCGCGAGCACAGTGGAAGCGCTGATGAGCATGTTACGTAGCCACCACACACCTCGCTTTTTCTTTAAAATCCAAAGTGACTAGCACTGAAAGTAGCAGTCACATTTAGAGACTGAGGAATACAAAAAGGGGAATAGCACAGAAAATGCTTACAGGATCTGAGGAAGGAATTGGTTCCTGCTTTGTAAACCTTACCATAGTCTTCTTTTTTCTTAGGTAGCTTGGCTAAAAGGTCTGTTTAGTTAGGATTGTTAAGATCTTGGACAAGGTAGGATAGATACTAAGGAAGTTTCTAGTCTTGATATTTTACTAGCTAGTTTTGGCTTGAAAAGTAATTTTTTAGACTACCAAACCCCTTTAAAGATATTCTACAATGCATGTTATTTGTTTAAAATGCAAGATTGATACTGAACTTGCGATATATCATAGAATGCTTACTTTTTTTTTTTTTGAGACAGGGTCTTGCTATGTAGTTCAGGCTGGCCTTCCACTCATTAATGTAGCCCAGGCTGGCCTCAAAACTCAAGGCCATCCTCCTGCCTCAGCTTCCCGAGTGCCAAGATTATAGGTTTATGCCACCATGCCCAGCTAGAATGCATATTTTGATAGTAAATAGCTTATGGTAAAGTCACAAAACCTGAACAAATATATTTAGAAATATATGAAGATTATTAATTAAATTATATGTAAATATTTGTTACATTCATTCTAGGTTGGGCCATGCAGGCTGCTGCTTATATCTTCATTCATAGGAAGTGGAAGGATGACAAGAACCATTTTGAAGACATGATTGATTATTTTTGTGATATTGGTGAACCACTTCAACTCCTCATATTCCCAGAAGGGACTGATCTCACAGGTAATATAGATTGGATTTGGGGCACAGAATTTTTGAATATAGTGGAACACAGTTAGCGAGTCAAAACAGTTCATCCTTCAGATGAAGTAACTGAATGTCAGCAGGATTAATGTACCACCCATAAGGTCATGCCTTTAATGAATGGCACATCAGGACCAGGATTCATGGTTTCCAGCCTGCTGGCTTTATTATAGTATTATAGACAGTCAATCATTATTTATGCTTGCTCTCCCAGACTTTCTGTTTTGAGCTTCAGAATATTTTTTTAAAACAGCTTTTTGTCTTTATATAAGCAGAGCTTTAAAATTATTTCTTAAGTAGTTTTTCCTCACCTGGGCTGTGTATTCTTTTGTCCTCTTCCAAGGTATTTATTTATCTTTTGGCCCCCTTTCCCCTCAGCTTTTTTCTTATAAGAAAAAAAAATCAGCAAGGAACTAACTTTAGTTTTTTTGAATTAAATTTCTTTGCTAGCAGTGTCCTAACATTTCATCCTTTTGCGTACACAGGCCGGAAAGGCTCTGGCACATGTGCAGCACCGAACAGTGCTCCTTCTTTGTAGGGCACCGTCCATCCCTGCCAGGCGAAGTTGTACGTGCATGCTCAGCTGTGTGCACGGCAGAGGAGAGGGGCTCCTCAAGAAGGATCAGCCCGTTGAGTGATCAAGGGGGCTGGGAGGACGTATTGGAACTTTTCTGCTTTCCCAGATGCAAAATGATTAAAAAAGGATTTTCCCAGGTCATTTTAAAAGGCCTTAAACTAAATGCCATTTTATTCTAGTCCAGCATGTAAAATGGATAAAAGTTGAACTTGCCTGGTTGAGCACTGGGAGGGATGGGTTTGAAAGGGATATAGTTTAGTCAAGAAGGAGTTACAACTTCAAGAAAGACACAGAAGAGAAGGCTGGCCAGATAGCTCAGTGGATTAAAGCACCTGCTTAGGCAGATGCAGGGTGGGGGTTCAATCCCTAGCCTGTGGTCCCGGCCCCGCCTATAGGGCACACTGAGATGGTGACTGAGACTGGGCATAGTGGCACGCTCCTATAATTCTAGCCTTTGGGAGGCTGAACACAGGAGGATCACTACAAGTCCAATCTGTGTAGTGAGACCCTGTAGACCCTGTACTAAATACATTAAAAAAAAAAAAAAGAATTGAAGAAAGACTCAATGGAAGAAGGTCTGCTCTAAGAGGGAAAACAGACAGAAGCAGGATAGAATGGAAGTCAAAGAATCCCGAGTAGTACAGAGAGGAGGAAGGTGAAGTCTCTCAGATCTTTGCCACTGAGAAGGACACCCATCAGAACTTAGGAAAAGAGAACAGGCAAGTGGGCATACTGACTGATACTGTGACCATAATAACTTATGGAACCTGTTACCCCAAAAAAGTTCAAAAGAAAAAGTATATATTTCACAAATGCTTAAGTGGTAACAGAGCCATAGCAGGTTGATAAAGGAAATGAAGGTATCTTGGAAAACGTTTACAGTAGATAGCAATAAAACTTTTTACTCATTTGTTGGAGATGGAACTGTCCATGGGTAAGAGACCTCCTGGAAAAAGGGTGGACAGCTGCACCCACCTGAGGCAAGGGCCTTGTATGGCTAGTTGGAGGCAAGGTATGAGTAGCAGTGCTTCATGGGAGATACAGGGAGAGATAGCCCAGGCAGGAAGTAGTGGTCAGAAATGCGAATACTACTGCGGGTTGAGCAGGTCTCTGGGGATGGGTAGGTGAAGGGGAGGGGTAGAGGAAAACCTGCAGACTCGTCTGTTTCTGCTTCCCAACATGACTGCACGTTTTGAAACGAGATGTACCTGTGCTCACGTGTACGGAACAACTCAAGTATTTGTTACCTTTGGTATCCAGCATTTCTAACCAGGGAAGACTGGTGAGCAGTCAGTTACTCCTCATCTTTGTGGTGCCTCTGGGATTCCTAAACTCATTCAAGTTCTGTCAGCTGCCTACAATAGAAATCCTGCTTTGTAGTCTCATGCCCAGGAGACTTCCAAATAAATGTGAGAGCTTATTAATTTGCATGGTTAGAGCCTTTCTTTTTTAGTTGGAGATCTGAGGATATCTGAATCAATTCCTCTAAGAGCTTCTTAAGAGTGCCCTTTAAATATTTTTGTAATGTGGCACACATCTGTGGTGTTTGGAATTTGGGAAACTCAGTGATCTTAAATTAACACGTAGGAAACCTGCATTTATTTAGGTATTTTTCTCATGTATGGCATAAATCTGCACATTTCAGAGTGTAGCTAACGAGTGCAGGCTTTAACATCTGCTGTCACCAGAAGTGTTCATGGTCTCTCCCAGCCTTTGAGGCCACATTTCGAACACTGCTTTTTCCAAGTGTATTTGCTGAATAATGGGTTTGGTTCTTCTTGGAACTTGGAAAGTTATCTCATGGAATGGAAAAAGAAGACTTTGCCAGCAGTTGGAACATCTACTTAACTCCTAACGGTGTTCAGCCAAACCACGTTTGTGCATGATGTGCTAATCTGTGCCCTTCTGCTGTGCAGTGGTTTGGGTTAGTGACGTCAGCCTGCTCAGGGCCTGGGCCAGGCAGGTCGCCTACACTGAGGACTTTGGTTACTGAGTTACGAAACAATCCTGATCATATATTTGAGTGCTAGTTATTTCTTCTGGATGTCTAGATCCTTACATCATATTAGTTTATCATCATAGAATTTTACATTTTAGAATTTCAATTTTTATACAAAATGGTTTTAACGAAAATTTTAGTTTGATATTTTATATTTCACTTTCATTATATATTAACTTTCATGAACTCTATTTTTTATTTTTTGTATTTTAGGACAGGGTCTACAGGGTGTTCAGGGTCTCACTACTAGATCAGACTCGGAGTTATCCGCCAGTTTACAGCCTCTGAAGAGCTGGGATTACAGGCGTGCACTACCACACCGTCTCAATTGACCTCTCATTGTGTCCTGGGGGTGGGGTTGGCATGGCAGGCCCAGGGATCAAACCCCAAGCTTCTGCAACTGCTTGTAGGCGCTTTAATCTGCTGAGCTATTTGGCCAGCCAAATTCTAATAATTTAAAGAATTGAACATAAGTTTCAGAAAAAAATCATTAAAAGCTTTTGATACCTTGTTATAAAATTTTTAAAATTTCATTAGACAGGAATCTTTGTAAAGCAAAGATTGTTTGTATCATATCAGCATACTGTATTCAGTAATTACAGAATGTTAACTGCCATGTTTTTATTTAAATATATATTTTTCTTCTCAAGTTATAGTTTCTAATAATTTCATTTTTTTCTTTAGACAATAGCAAGGCTAGAAGTAATGATTTTGCTGAGAAGAATGGACTTCAGAAATATGAGTATGTCATACACCCAAGAACTACAGGCTTTACTTTTGTGGTAGACCGCTTAAGAGAAGGTATGCACCCATCTCAGAATACACTTTTTTTGGTATTGAAAGTGGCAACAGTTTCTATCTATGGTTCTTTGTTTTGATTTCCACCAACCTATATTGCATAATGATGACAGTTATAACAAATAATCATCTTCATCTCGTACTTGCTACAGTGTCATAACTGCCTGTGCTTAACATGAAAGGTCTTCAACCATTATGTAAGAGAAGGTATAAAATTCTTCTTTCCATGTTGGCATTAAGATACAAAGCATAACTTAACCACACTGAACCTTCTGTACAATAACTTATCCAAGATTTTAAAGAAATGTCTACTAAAGATCCAAAAATCACATGGATACAGTAAACCACAACTCTTATCCTGCTAGTTGGGCTTGTGTTTGAAATTCTGTAGTCACTGCTAACATGGCGCAGACATGTGGGCTTATGTTCACACTGTTCATGAACAGTGAGTTCCTGTCTCCCCACGAAGCTCTTGGAGGAAGTGGGTCTTCCTGCCTTGGAGTACATTGGCAGAAACCATGACATTAAAGCGGTGCTGGTGTTTTGTTTTGTTTTGTTTTGTTTTGTTTTGTTTTGTTTTGTTTTGTTTTTTCTTTTTTAATGTACCATTTATTGTGGCATCTAACTTAGACTCTCTCTTCTTAGTTAAGAAAGTGGTTTAAAATACTTCAGACATGGAACACATTTGGTTACCAAATTTTTCTGTAAATAAAGCATAACCCTGCAATGCATCCTTTGCTTAATGAAGATCTCCCTAAATGTAAGCAGAATAGTTGAGAGATTATTGTTTAGGAGATAGGTTAAGTCTAAAGGCCCAAAATCTAGAAATATTTTAGTAGCAAATTGCTTTATAACTTTGCTACACATTTGAAGAACCCTCAGAACACTTGACAGCAGACATGGTCATTTTCCTCCTAGAAATGACCCCTGCTCATATCACTATTTTAAAAAAGCCAGGAACGCAGGTGATCCCATTTGCTTCAGCTGAAAGAACTAAATGACTATTATGGTGATTCATTTTACTTTAGGTTAGAAAAGTAGACTTGGATCTACACACTGCTATAACAAATGTAAGAAACATTTTGGTGATTATTAACTATAATAACTGCTATCATTAATGCAACATTTATTGACTAGAAGGAATTATGGTATGCTATTTTTCTGTTTAAATTCAGTGAGTTCTCATAATAATCCTAGACCATAGTTACCACTCATAGTGCAAAACCAGAGCTTAAATTGAGGAGAAAAACCTCATTAAAGTTACTGGAATGCAATTTGTTTAAATGAATAGCACTCTTTTTACAGTAACTTGTTGCTTTCTGTATTTATAGCATGATTTTTGTTAACAGTCTCTAAATCCTAAAGCACCTGTGTAACAGTATAAGTGGCAATGGGGCAGAATGAAGAGAGGAAAAAATTACTCATTCAGAGTCAGAGGTGCAGAGGATCGTAAAGGCCACAAGTCCAGAATACCCTAAGAGAAGAGCAATCCCAAGAGTCCAAGGGGCACCAACAGAGCTTTTGATGTTCAGGCTTCTGAGCTCTGCACTGATGGCAGATTGTGAGGAAAGGAAGTTTGGTGCTGAAATGAATAACTATTATAATCAGTATTCAGGTGGAACCCGGCAGACTACAGATTAAAACAAATTGCCATAAAATAATTTCTCTGCTGTTCACACTTGTTGCTGCCCTCTTTTAGGCAACTAGTACAAATGGGCAGTGAGATGTTAGGACAAGAAGTTGGGCTAAAGTTGTAGCAGGAAGTACTGAATAAGAGAAAATATAAAACAAGGAAAGTAATTGCTGTGTGTCTCTAGGGTATTTTTCACCAAGATTGAGAACACTTGGAAAGTTTATACTTATTTTAAAGTATAACACCAATTATGTGGCGTTATACAAATACGTTGTTTCTGTAATAATAACTGTAGAAGTTTTACTTTCAGTACTTTGATTCCCACCATTAGTATACTTACTTTATATATAATCCTGCTAGATCATAACTCTCTTGAGGATATGGAATGTTCTACCAATAGAAGGGACTCAGGTAGTATTAGTTGCACTGAATATTTGAAAATTTTGTCTAAAAGCACATGTGGTCCACTGTGTTCTCAAAACATCGCATATTACTCTGATTTATTCAGGTGATTTATTTCATGTGTACCTCTGATCACAAAATGTACCTCTGATCACAAAACCTTTCAATATGTGACCAGGTGATTTCTCTCAATACTGGAGTAATCTGGACTCAAAAGCAGCTTGCTAACTTAGAGGAAAGAAGCTTCATCTAAGGAAGGTTCATTGTGTTCCTTTTAATTACGTAGTGATAATAAGTTCATAATATAGTTTTAATTTGTTAGTCATTGCACCAAAAATTAGTTATATTCATCATAATCTCTGGTGTTGCATTGTGTTTAATATAGCCTATTTCTTCTTTGACTACAAATAACAAATTAGCTCACCCATTGTTTGATTTTGTTGTACACTTTATAAGCCAGTTATTGAGTTGCAGTAATTAGTTTATTAGGCAGCAAAAGTGTGCACATGTGAAAGTTTTCAGTTAGGTTAGAGTGGCTGTGGGAGGGGGATAGAACTAAAAGTATGTTCTGTGGGAGGCGGGACCTTGCCTTCGAGAAGTTTGCGTCCTCATGGGTACAGATGATGTATACTGAGGTGGATGTGGTGGTGCACACCTGTAAGCTGAGCTAGTCAGGAAGCTTAGGCAGGAGATTTATAAGTTGGAGGCCAGCTTGGATAGCTTAGCAAGACCCTGTCTCAGATAATAAAGAGTTGAGAAGGTAGCTCAGTGCAGCTACCTTCCATAGCGCATCCATTGTCACCCCAAAAAATACATATATTGAAAAAACAAAAAATAATATAAAACAAATCATAGGGTATATTTTTACCTAGCTATGTTAAGTAATTATGAGTACTCAGGAGTGCCAGGTGTGGCAGCACATGCCTGTAATCCCAGCACTCAGGAGATGGAGGCAGGAGGATTTCTGCAAGATCCAGGCCAGCCTGGGTTATAGAGTAAGTTCAAGGCCAGCCTCTACTACATAGCAAGACCCTGTCTCAAAAAAATATAAACAAAATAAAAGAGCATTCAGCAGAGGTCATGTAGTTCTGAAATCCTGAGTAAGATTCTGGAAGCTGAATTTCCCTTGGAGACCATATATGATTTGGCCAGGCAGGAAAACACCAAGAATGGCTTAGAAAGAGTATAAGGAAGGGCCCAGAGTCAAGCCATGTGGGCCTGCAGCAGTGACCCAGGCACAGTGAGCCTGAAGAAACTGAACCTTGTATCGCAGCACAGCAGACATTTAAGAAAGCTGCTTGTAACCATTAGTAAACAACTCGACAGCCCAAGTAGTCACAACTTTAGTTTCGTCTGTTTCTAGATCTAGTCACTGAGGCAAATCAACTCATTTATTAAGACTAAATCACTGTATAGTTATATTTAAGTTGTAGGTTTGAAATAACATTTAAAATTTTTTTGGAGAGAGGTGGGCAGGGTTTCAGTGCTGTTATACAGGCTGGCCTTGAACTCAGCAATCCTCCCACCTCAGCCTCTTGAGAGCTGTGATTTACAGGTGAGTACCATCCTGCCCGGTAGATTTTTTTACATTTAAAGCAGTCTATACTTATATTCGTATATAGCTCAAAAGCATAAATTCTAAACATGAAAGATGCAGTCTTTCCACTAATGACACAGAGTAAACTGCTAAAGAAAACAGATTTCCCCTGGATTAGTGTGCTTGAATAAAGCTCTTCACTGTTCAGGGAGAGAGAATGACCAACTTTCCCAACACTCGATAGCCTGTTTGGCCTTTTCATTATTGTCCACAGTAGTTCTCATTTCCTCAGAGAAAATTGAAAGCAAAAGGAGTATACCAGCTGTGGGCAGCTCAGGCTCTAGCATCTTTGTTAGACCATTTGAACTTCTTGGGCTTTTGGCTCAGTTCACAGCCACATGCTGACAGTCCAGCCTTTGTAGTGGCTTCCAGGAGCCTCGTGTCCTAGGGGGCTAAAGATGGCCAGCAGTGGCTACCATTCTGTGTGGCTCACAGCATTTAATTTGCTCAGTGAACCTCTCCTAGGGTTACATTTCAGTTACTCTTCTAACAGCCAGAACGTTGCAGGAGGGAAGAGCAGAACGGCAGACAGACAAATCATTGAAATATTGGGTGCGTTGTATACCATGCACTCTGATCTTTCCATGTGGCCTTTTATTGCTGGAAACTACTTATGAAATACAATAAGACCTTTCCCTTATGTTAAAAAATGTGACTATACAATAGACCTTTGACATTTGCTAGAGTATTTTCTGAGACCTTTTCCATTTCCCCATATTTGCAAGTATCTTTGTAGATTAGCAGTTGACTTTCTTTAGAGGTCACTTGACAAGGAGCAAATCTTTTGTCTACTGATGGTGGTGAATAAAGTACAACAGAATCTAAATGTGATATGAATACTGATTGTGGGTAAGCACACAGGTCACCTAATGACTTGGCGATCTCCATACCTTAAGACAAACTGCAGATCTGCTTCAGCAGAATTCTATGTGACCACATGCCAGAGATCTTAGGGTTCCTTCATGCTCAACCTTCAGGTGCTGTGCCTTAGGTGACATTTCTTTTCTTTGTTCATTAACTCCCCCCCCCCCCAGCAGAGCAGAGCAAAAGCTGTAAGCCACTCATTAAGGCAGCTCTTACCTTGTGTTCAGTGAGAAGTGACAATCAATTTCATGAGAGAGCACAGAGCCCTCTATTCATACATAAAAGCACTGTTTAACATCTGCAGGCCTCTCCCCTGTGACAGGCATTGTGCTGCTGTGCATGTTTTCTTGCCTTGCCGGCCAGCGGAATCATCTGTGGAGTTCTTGTTAACACTCATCCTCATGTCCAGGGCCAGACCTGTTGCATCAGCCTCATGATGGGCTCTTGGGCGCCCACGTACCCCCTCTGCCCTGCCATTCCCTGCCATTCCCATGTGTACCACTTTATTCTTCCAGCTAAGCCAGCTGGGAGTTTGCCTCTACTGAGGCGGGCGCCGGCTAGCAGCTTGTCCCAGGGTACTTAACGTGGCTTCTGAGTAGGGTGCGTGAAAGTCAGGTCTGTTTGATGCAGATCCTCTTGTTTTTTCCACTATAATAAGTTCACAGTTTTTGCCTTTCAAATGGCACAAACATGTATAGTCTTGCCCACAGCAGGACTTCTCTCAGGTCTCCTTGGCTTTACTGTGTGTTTGTTAAATTAGGAAGGTATATAAAGGATTTCCCTTATTTTAACCTTTTTATTTTTATCCATTTTTCCTGCATTTTTCTCATCCTTAGAGCACACTTGGAAAACATACATTTATCTTAAAATATAACACATTATGTATTTTGATACAAATTGTTTGTGCAATAATTGTTAAAAATGTTTACTCCAGCATCTTAATTTTCACCCTTAACTTGTTTCATATTTCTGCTAGAGTCTAACCCTTGAAACTGTCAGTCCATTCTAATTGTGCTTCCTCTTTTTCTTTACCTCTTAGCCAGTAAGTATCAAGAACAGCTTTGTGATTTGATTTTTTCTCAACACTGGTTCATTGCTAGAGAGACACTAGTATCTGTTTTTAAATAATAAGTGTTCTTTTCTATATTAAAAAGTAGAGCAGGGGCCAGGGGTTCGATCCCTGGGCCTGCTGTGCCGGTCCAACCCCCAAGGTGCACTGAGAGGGCAATTGAGACTGGGCGTGGTGGTGCATGCCTGTAATCCCAACTCTTGGGAGGCTGTAACCAGGTGGATCACTACGAGTCCAGTCTAGTAGTGAGATCCTGATAACCCTGTAGATCCTTCACTAAAAGTAGAAATATCAATTAGACTAAAACAAAGACACCTATAGTTGTAACCACTTACTTCTCAGAAATATTGTACCCATTTTTTTCTTATAGTCTTCCTGTTTTTCTAACATGTAAATGAATAGCACACAAAATTAGTCACATGTTGTTTCGTAAATTCTTTTTTACCTTAGTATAGTGTGACCGTTTACATATAACATGGTCAAGACTTGCAAATATAGTTCCAACTTGTTTAAATTGGAATCCCCCTTCATGCAATGTGAGCCAAACTACTTGAAATAATTGACCGTTCATGACTATGCCTTTTGCTTTCTGAATTTTGCCTGTGGTTATGTCTATCCAGGCTAAATCCTGTAATGCTTTGCTCCCCTTCTTGACCTCTAAGTACTGTTATTCCTGTAAGAATCCTCTGAGGATTGGTTCGCAGTTTCCTGTTCCTCTCTAATAGGACTCTTACTGAGCACAGTAGACCTTTATTAATAGCTGCTTTAATACATTTTACCTTTCATTCCTAAAAGGACAGCAAAGGCCAGGTCACCTACATCATTAGAGGCAAAGATTTTGTTTCTGAATCCAATGAACACATTTCCACTTTAATCTTTTTCCTTCTCTTAGAACGTTCAGCACTGTTGATTCATCTTGATAAACGTTTTTCCTTTATTTCATCATATTCCCTCTTTCCTCTCTGGCCATTTCTGGATTTCTCTGCTGTTTTTTTTTTTTTTTTTTAGTTTGTTCCTCCTAAGGCTCTAATAGCTTCCTTTGTTCTTTCATTCCACACATTCTTCCTGGGCCACATCATTTAGGTTGGTAGCTTAAAGCATTACCCATATATGTATATATTCAACAAAGTCTAAACTTAAGTGGAAAGCCTTTTTGTACTTCTGACTGTATCTACCCCCTTTGCTATTTGGAGGTTTTGCAGATGCTCCAGCTTAAGTAGGTTTAAAATTTAATTCTAAATTCCTATTTTCACTGTGCTGCTTGTGCACCTATGTAATTATCCTGTGTTTAGGAGGAGGATAATGATAATCGCAAACATGAAGTGTTGATATATTTCATGTGAATAAGTTCATTCATTCATTCATTCATTGTGGAAGGAGGTAGTAGTGTCATCTCCAGTTCCTGCACAAGGAAACTGAGGTATGGAGAAGTTGTGTAATTAGTCCCAGATTATCCACCTTGTAATAACATATCTGGATGTCTGGCAGCAGAGCCTTTGCTCACTTCTGGTTCATTGAGTTGCTCCAGCCGGAAACCCAGCAGTAGTTTTGGTTGGTCCTTCTCTGCCTTACTCACATGTAGTCAAATCTTACACAAGCCTTTCTGATTCTGCGTCTTAGATAAATCTCAGATGAATCCTTTCTTTTTTTGCCGCCATCATGGCCTATGCGTCTGTTGATCGCTCTGAATTGCCATTTTGCTACTCACCTAACCCTCTTAGTTCTGGAATCATCTTGCCAAATCGTGACTTTCATAGTGCTCCAAAGGTTAAATGTACCTTGAAATGGTTTAAATGGTTTAGCAGCCCACTTTACTCCCTGGTCCTGTCTCCCCAGTTGTACCATTAAACACTGGTGCAGGTTTAGTGAACTGCTTTCCCTCCCTAAGTGCACAATACTCCAGTACTTCTCCAAGGCTGCCGTAGCCCAGTGGTGGTAGACTATGGCCTGCATGCAGTAGTCTTCTGTTTATGTCAATGCAAGCTCAGAAAGGTTTACCGTCCTTCTCTAGCTCTTCAGTTCTCTAGCTCAGCAGTGGTTGCTGCCTGAGACACAACCTTTGGAAAGCCTCCCTACCCGCTCTCAAGCTTGATGATGTGTGTTCCCTATATGAATGTGCTCCCGCTATACTTGCTGTATGTGCAGATTTTCCTATATCACTTGTGTAGTTGTCTGCTCTGTCCATTAAATCTCAGTTTCTGGATCATAAGAACCAAATCTGTTTGGTTAAATTAATGTTCAGCTTTCAGCAGAAGGCCTGGCGTAAAATAGGTAACCCATCAGAGTTCTTGAGTCAGTTCGTTGGCCACTAATTTTATACCCTGCTATGTTCCAGTAAAGAGTGAAAGTGGCAAAGTGGGATTGTATTAAATTAAAAAGCTTCTGCACGGGAAAGGAGACAGTCAACAGAATGAAGAGACAGCCTCAGAATGGAAAATAATTTTGCCTGATATTCCTCAGACAGAAGACTAATACTGAACTATATAAGGAACTCAAAAAAATTACTCCCCCATAAAAGATCTACCAAAATGTGGGTAACTGAATTAAATAGACATTTTGTGGAAGATGAAGAACAAATGGCCAATGAATAAATACAAAAATGTGCAGTATCTCTGGCCATTAGAGAAATGCAAATGAAAACACTGTGGCCAGGGAGATAGCTCAGCACATAAGCACCTGCCTCGTCAGTACTACGTCTCCCTGGTACCAAAAAAA
>NW_004524595.1:1276487-1284450 GCF_000260255.1 Octodon degus | reverse complement strand
TTTGGGCTCTGGGTTTGGTTTGCTCTTCCTTTTCTAGTTGTTGAAGGTGCAGCATTAGGGTGTTTATTTGTTCCTGTTCTGTTTTCCTAATGTGTGAGTTCACAGCTATGAATTTCCCTCTGAGAACTGCTTTCATTGTACTCCATAAATTGCGATAAGTTGTGCTTGAATTTTCATTGAATTGTAGATATTGTTGAATTTCTTGTTTAATTTCGTCTGTGACCCATTGGTCGCTGAGTAGGGTGTCATTTAATTTCCATGAACAAATTTAATTTAAATACAACAATCCCCTCCCCCATAAAAAGTCTCACGGTGTGTTCCAGGCCAGCATTAATTTGTTTGCTGTGGCCACAAGCCTCCTGCCTCAGTCTCCCAAGTACCGGCATTGCAAGATGCAGCAGTGCGCCTGTCTTATACAACATTTTTTGACCCGTGTGTGGCCTCATGGCATTCACCGTGTTGGCCGATGGTCTGGTGGGAGAGAGCAGTGGCATAAGTAGTCAAAGCCCTGGGACTCGGGGCTGGGAGATAGCTCAGCAGCATGAGCGCCTGCTTGGCAAATGCGAAGTCCTGAGTTCAATCCTGTACCACAAAAACAGACAGACATAGGCAGGTAAAACCCTGGGACTCTGAGGAGGTAGGGTATCTGGAGTGTAATGGTTATGGGCAGATTATATGCCCTTCAGACATTCTCCAGAAATATTTCACTCATTGAGATTTTTTTTGGTTTTCAGACTTTGACTCTTCTTTTTGAAGTGCCTAATCTACACATTTTTATATCAGAAATTAAGTGCAGATTTAAAGGCTTATTTTATTGTTTAGTCCTGTGAATCGGAGTCTTCCAGGAAAGCTATAGAACCTAATGAAATTTCATTGATAAATTAAAGGCCACCCTACCTCTGACTGAGGTAGGCCAGTGTGTTGCTCAGAAAACAACTGGAATTTATATATTTGATTTTTATTTAATTTTTACTATCTTTGCATCTGTACCAAAATAGTGGCTTGCGCATAAT
Source organism: Octodon degus (assembly GCF_000260255.1). Classification (NCBI taxonomy): domain Eukaryota; kingdom Metazoa; phylum Chordata; class Mammalia; order Rodentia; family Octodontidae; genus Octodon; species Octodon degus. The sequence continues at coordinate 1,283,437 of NW_004524595.1, read as the reverse complement.
AAGTGAACCATGGCTCATAGAACGATCCTGGTCTATGTGGCTTTTTTAATTGTTTTCCCTGTGACCCCACCCCTTTGGGACATGCTTTTCTCATGCTGTTACTTCTTTTAAACTGCCCCCAGCTGCGTATCTAACAACACTCTTTGGTTTCCCAGACAATTGAAGACTCTCTCACTTGTATTTCTTGTCTTCTGCAGGTTCCTGAAGTTTTCTCTTCCTGCTATCATCATATTCATTTGTCATAATTACTTTTTGCTCCTTTTGCACTATGAGCTCCTTTCAGATACTGTGTCTTATTTGTTATTATATCTGAGACCCCAATATCGTGTCAGGAATATTATAGGTACTCAGCATATTTATGATTCTGTGACAGTTTTCACAGATGAGCCATTTTTAGTGTCTCTCACATATACACCTAGTGAGCAGTGCTGATTGCCACCTTCACTCTAGACATCAGACACTGGGCAGCTGTTACTAATTAGTGTATAACTTCTTTATTGCAGCAGGGATGAGATATGTGGCAGTACCAGAGGGCCACCTGAGGGGGGTGATGATGATAATAACTGTCTTAAGACAGTCTCTTTTTTCCACTAGTAAAGGATAAAAGAGCAGTTATATAATGTATTCTATGAGAAATACAGAAACTTGGATGACAGAGTCTTGGCATTTATCATGTAAAAGTTAATGTGTATATGTGGTTCTTAATATTTTTGTAGTGTCCTAGCATTTTACTCAGTGAGTTTCAGGTTCCAAGATGGTGTTACAGAGGCAGCACTGCAGCTTTGTATTGCTCTCTCTTTGACTCCAATGGGGGGAAAAGTTGTGCCTTAGTGTTGAAGAGAAAATTGTGCCGTAAGGTGCCTGCCATCGTAGATGCTATGTGTAGATTATAAGGACTACATATCACTAATAAAAAAAGTTCCCAAAATATACCTCCTGTTATTAGAGGATTGTAATTTTTATAGATGAGTGAAAGCTATATACTTGTGATTTAGTCATTCAAAACTTGTTTGTACCTAAACATTGCTGTTCTGTTATAAAATTTAAATTATTTTTAGGAGTAGCACCATGAGACGTTGATAACTGTGACATTTAGAAACTATCTTTATTTTATAATTCAGAATTTTGGAAGAAGCTTCTGTAAGTAGACCATGTGCAGTTGTTTTTGAGTGCTAACTTCCGTGGACTGCACTGACTGAGAAGAACATTGTTACATACACTTCAGGGCTCACTCAGTTTTCCCCTGAATGCAAAACAGTTCTGGGTCATAGTGGCAACTGTGTTTGTGTCCATGGAACAGTGTTTGAAACAAAATATATGAGAGAATTTCATGTGAGTGTACAAAGCGTATGTAACAGTGTCCTTCAGCTTCCTGTTCATATGAAAATCAAAAATTTATTCTTAGCAAAGGTTTGGGCATGAATCTAAACCATGTGACCCTTTGAGTCCAGAAGTTCATCTTAACAGGAACATGTGCTTGGATTTTGGTGTGCCTTTTCTCTTTTAGTTTTGTAGGTTTTCATCTTTGTTTCTGAATTTTTCCAGATAAAGTCTTTTCTTGCATTAAAAAAAAATTAATTCATGTTTGAATATTGCAAAGTAACATTAAGACAATACCGAATCTTTCTGGGATGTGCGTGTTTGCGTGTGTGTGTGCATACAATCCACATGTGCATGGCTTTACTTTTAAAAAATGAATTCTGGTAAGAAAATTGTTCCAGAAGAACAAAGTAAATGTAGAGATTATTTACTTATTCATGTTGAAAATGGAAGCTGATTTTCTAAATCTATTTGTTCCCTTTTATTTAGATATAAAATTACTTGTATATCATATAAAGGTATATAGACTCTCTACATGTACTGTCTTACCACTACCAACCCTCCGACTGCTATGTCATGGGACCTGGACTGACCGGGCTGCTCCTTGTGCAGGTCATGTCGACTGTGTGTGCTGCACGCAGTGTGAGGCGCGGAAAGCGTGTCAGGAGGTTTCCAGCTCAGCTCCCTTCAGCAGTGAGTCACCCAGCAGAGCAGAGCACAGGCGCCCTCAGTGGCTTTCATTTTGCCACACAAGAGCGTTCCATTTGGCCCTGGACAAAAGCCAAGGATTATCTGACTTAGAGGAGCTGTCACAAATGCATATTTTAATGTGCTTCCTTGTGCAGTAACTAGTAACTTTATCCACAAGATTTCACCATGGCTCACTCATCTCATTAAATAAGGAATAGTGATAGTAATTGGAAGCAAAATTAAAACAAGAAAACCACTAACTTACAGAATTTTAATCTTTGTTTTAGAAGTATGTGCCTTTTCCAGTTATAGGCTTGTTTGATTATCAAGAACAGTGTGGTGGATTCTTTTATTCTGATAATTTACTTTTCTAAAGTAGCTGTTTTAAATCTCTTGATAGCAAGTTCCTCTTTGTTCTTTTTTCTGACCATTACCATTATCTCAGCCGTTCATGTTGCATGCCTGATTGTGATGGCCAGGATGCTTTTTACTGGTACCCAGCACTATTTTTATTTATTTATTTATTTATTTATTTATTTATATATTTAAAGGGAAGGGTCTACAGGGTGTTCAGGGTCTCACTACTAGATCAGACTCTTAGTGATTCTCCTGCTTACAGCATCCCAAGAACTGGGATTACAGGTGTGCGCCACCACTCCCAGTCTCAATTGCAGTCTAAGCACACCCTGGGCTCAGGTCCGGCATGGCAGGCCCGAGGATCGAACCCCTGGCCCCTGTGCTTGCTTGCAGGCACTTTAACCCATCTCAGCACTATTAAGTAAATATCTTTATTATTATTTAGCATATTTTAAAATAATCTACAGTACATAGGCTTTTGTGGACTTTTAAACAACAAGCCTTTGGCAGTGTAAAGGTACCACATGATTTCAATAATAAATGTGAGAAATTTGTGTTGAGGTTGTCTTATCTGCAGATTAACAGTCACATTCTTTAAAGGGATAGGACTTCAGAAATTCCTGTTTCTTTGGATTAATTTTATATTCTATGCAGTCAATGTAGTTTGATATCTGACAAAGGTTTTGAGGTTCTACAAAAGTTTCAGAATCCTATATTGTTTATTTATGACTTATATCTTCCCTTTTTTGCATAAAATTTTATATAGCCTTTACCAAAGATAAAAATAAGTGAAATGTGGCCGACAGTACCAATGTGAAGTATTAAAATCTGCATAGATGGACTTGATGGGAAGGCATGTTATTATCTGAGCTAAAGAAAGCTTTAGTCAAAAACATAAACCTTAGCACTGACCTCTTAGAAGTCAAGGCATAAAAGGCTTCCTGTATTTTTCCCATTGAATTAAGTTCTTGGTGATTTACAATGGCATTTCTAGACACAGTTACTGTTCTTCGGAAGATCTATTAACAGCATTCCTCAGAGCTGGATAACAAATTGTTCCTACTTTTGTAGACCATTCTTCTTAGATGCTGTTGTTATAAAATCTACCAACTTAACCACAGTATACTTCCTTCCACACAGGAAAGGAGCTGCATACTCTTCCTGGTGTGAGTACATGGAAATTACCTAGTACCTGTTATCTGTAGTGCCTAAAAGGAAGTCAACAGTCTTTTTCTGGGTCTTAAAATTTTTCTTTTAAAGTTGTGTGTATTAAAAGTTTATATAAACATTCTGAAGAAAATGACTGTTATAAATACATAATTCTGAATCTTAGGTAAGGCCCATGTCTTGCAGTTGACATGTGTTCAAGGAAGTCTGGTGATAGCATCAGAAAAGTTTATGATGAGCACAAGGCTGTGCACGCATTTATAAAGTAAATGCATCCAGTCCTAATGTAGGAATGGTGTGTAAGTACCATGCAGAGCAAGCCTGTGGTTGTTAGCAACACAGTAGGAGGGAGAATTTAGGAAACTGGTCTTTGAGTTAGGTCCTGAAAAGTGGTAGAGTTAGAGTTGGGAATGAAGTTTGAAGAGATCAGTTAGGGTTAAATAACTTGCAGTTAACACTGGTCTCATCGGAGCCTGGAGTTCATCTTATGAATCATCAAGAGCTAAGGTAGGAATGTAGTCTTGACTGTCCTGAAATGTGATTTCTACCAAAGTAGAAAATCAAAGGAATAAAAAATAGTCAGTTATGCAGGTGGATGACTTTATAAATACTTTAAAACTGGTGAGTAAATTGTTCCCTTTTTAGTGTCCTAAGAGTTTTATTTTCCTAGGCAGTTTACTACTCGTTCTTGGATAAAATAAGATCTCTTGGCTTTGTCATCATCCCAGTCATCCCAGAATAGTATCTTGTTCTGAGATTTCTGTATTAATTACGTTCAGTTTAAAGGAAGACTCAGTAAAAGTAATTACACCTCGTGTTTTTTACATCTCCTTGAATCACAAGCGAGGTTATTTATGGACTGTATGATGGCATATAGTAGGAATAGAGGATGATTCATCCTGCTTAAAAGGATGTTTCCTGGGAAAGAATCACTAAAATAATGTCTTATTAATATCTTTACAAATGGTTGAGTTAAAAAAATTACCTTTTCTGCATATGGTTGTAAATGGTCATAATTTGTATATTTATGGATGCTTAATTGATCAGCTGTAATTGGCTGGTTAGCCAGATTGGGCATTTGCAGATATTAATGGGCTGATATTCTGTAAAATATCAGCATTGTTCTGGACTCTAGAAACCAATCACATCCTTGGACATAAAATCTGAGAAGAAAATTTTGGGATACTCATATTTTTGATGGTCTTAGAGAATAGTTCTGTAGGAAAGGGAGTGACAGCCACATTTGAATAAAGATTTGGGAGAATTCAGACAGTTAGGATGACACAGAGTTTGTGGATAAAGAAGAGGAGAAAGCTCACATGGTGAGCAGAAGGGAAAGCCACATCAGGGGTGAACAGGGGAGTAGTGTTTTTAAAGACAGAGGAGAATCAGAAGAAAACTGAAGGTAAAAAAATCATGGAGCTGTTTCCTGAAAAGTGAGAAGAGGCTAGGAATAGCAATATAATTAAGAGGATCATTTATTTTTCTAAGACAGGAGGCGAGTTTGACCCTAAAGATGTATTTTGGTTTAGGTGGAGAAAAGAAAAAGGCTGCTCTGTCCTTCAGATCAGAGGCTGGGTAATCTGAAAAGGAAGGGGAATACATGGGTGAAGGAGGGAATAATGAGAGTTTGGAACAGTACTTATGGAAAAGTGTTTTTTTTAAAACAGGGTCTTGTTGTATAGTTAAAACTGGCTTGAACTCACCAGTGGAGCCCATGGCTGGCCTTGAACTTGCTGAAATCCTCCTACCTTAGCTCCCCAGGTGCTGGAATTACAGAGGTGCACCACCATGCCCAGCAGCCCATTCTTTTATGCCCAATTCATAATCTGTTCTATTTTTTAAATTAATTAACTAATTTTTGGCTGGCTCAGCCCTTCCCGAGGGCAGGGCTGGCATGGCATGTGGTGCTAGAGATTGAAGCACAGTCCCCTGAGCCTACTGAAGCTTGCCTAAGCAGGCGCTTTAGAACACTGAGCTAACTTGCCAGCCCCCATAATGTTCTAGAGCTAAAAGTGCTGTCAGTCAGACTTCTACAGTTTGGCCACTCTCAGGATTACGAAGTGGACTTTGGAGAAAGGGAAAGAGATCTGGGGGAGAAGGAGATCAGAAATGATCAAGATGTGGTCTGAGTGTGCTGTACTAATTCACCAAAATATATACACAAACATATATGAAGAAAAATAAATTTTAAAAGAATAACATCATTTGCAAATATAATTTCTCTTTTTTACTAAATTACAGTTTTCTTTGGGGGAAGAATCATGGGTCTATCTATGTTTGTTTTTTTCTCCTTCCACCCCCACCCCTCACCACCTCAACCAACCCTCAACCCTGCTTAGGACAGCAGTGCTAATAGTTCAATAAATAATGAATGGAGCAAACCTAGCACAAACATTATTGAAACCAGTGTGGAGATTGCTCAAAAAACTAAAATTAGAAATTCTATTCAACCCAGCCATTCCCCTCCTAAGATTCTTGCCTCAAAAGGAGAAGACATGGTATTACAATGATACATACATGCCTTTGCTTGTAGCACCACACTTTGTAATAGCTAAATCTTGGAAGTGGCCGATATGCTCATCAGCTGGCAAATGGATAAAGGAAATGTGCTATTTACATACCATAGAGTACTGCTTTGCCATAAAGAAGGATAAACTTGAGCCATTTGTAGGAAAATGCATGCACCTTGACCTACTATTAAATGAAACAAATTAGACCTGCAAGCTTAATTATCACATGATTTCTCCCATATGAAAAACAAAATATAAATAAAGCACAAAATAAGAGACCATAGGGAGATAGATCTTTTCCAATGTGGTGAGAGCAGGGGAAAGAGATGGCATGAGGAAAGAAGGGGGTGAAAGAACAGTTGGGATGTGTTATGTGTATATATGCTAACTCCCCATGAGGAATGTGATTGTTAGATGCTGCAACATACACTAATAAGAAAAATTTAAAAGAAAAACCCATTACACTGTACAACCAAGTTTCGTAAGGGATCAGTAAGCTAGGAAAGTAAGCTTTGTTCAGAATTTTTTTTCCAGTAATTTTATTGAGAAACAAATAGCAATGCGAGAGTTTCGAATCCGATTAGTAGGACAGCTTCAATAATTAATACATTGCATATTGTCGTCATAGTGGCTATTCATTGTAAAGATGCAGACATGATATCCTGTTTACAAATACTATTAGAACAAATCTTTCTATTCATTGAATTAAGAGAATGTAGCTGTATATCTATCCTATTTTGAGTATACAGATACAAAATGGTCGTTCATTTGTATCCCTTTTTTTGTTTGTTTGTTTACTTTAGTCAGAGAAGGGTATTCCATTGTCACATAAATATTGTAGGTGCGTGAATTCCTCAAAATATTCCAATATAGTCCAGTAGTCCATAATAGTAGTGGGTTTTC
>NW_004524595.1:1275028-1276387 GCF_000260255.1 Octodon degus | reverse complement strand
AAAAAAAAAAAAAAAAAAAAAAAGCTACTCAGTTTCTGTTTTACTCTACATGAATGGCTAGCATCAAGAATCCAAATAATAACATGCTGGCAATGCTGCGGAGAAGTAGGAACCCTTGTGAGAATACGGAGCAGTACAACCACTGTGGAAATCAATGTGGAGGTTCCTCAGAACACGGAAGCTAGAAATCCATTCCGCCCAGCTAAGCCCCTTCTAGCTGTCTTCTAGAAATTTAAGACACCATATTACAGTGATACGTGTATACCCTTGTTTATAGCAGCACGACTCGTAATAGCTCTATGTTGGAAACAGCATATATGTCCATCAGCAAGTGAATTGACCAAAAAAAGGTGGTTATTACATATAATGGACTAATACTCTGCTATAAGGCAGAAACCCAAGTCATTTATTAGAAAATAGATGCTCTTTAAGACCGTAATGTTGGGCGGGTAAGATAGCTCAGCAGACTAAGCTGCTTAGGCAAGTGCAGTGACCACGGTTCGATCCCCAGTACTACTTGCCACACCGGCCCCACCCCAAGACACGCTGAGACTACATGTGGTGGTGCATGCCTGTAATCACAGCACTGGGGAGGCTGAAAACAGGAGGATCACTATGAGTCTGAGCTGTGTAGTAAGACCCCATACCAAATATATTAAAACAAACAAATAATATAAAGTCAAATAAATCAGACAAGTTTAAATATCTCATACTCTTACATGAGAAAATACAAATAAAAAGCAAGATAAAAGGTAATAGGAAGTAGGAAGAGGGATCTTTTGCAAAAGGGGGGTGACCACTAGATGGAGGGAAGCAGAGAGGAAGAGAGCAAGGGGACAGAAGAGGAGTGGGATCTGTTAACCTCCACGTAGCCACGTCTCACAAGGAATGTAACCATAGGTACTACAAACATGTACTAATACAATTGTTTTAAAACATTTGAAGTGGCAGATATAAGTATGTATAATTATAGCAGCATCAGAACTTAAAGAGATCAAGATAAAAGGAAAATAGAGGTAATTATTTTTTTAAATGAATGGAGGTTAGCATATGAATTATGTATTATAAGATTCTATGTTCCTGTAAAATGTGAGTCTAAAAGTTGGCCTGGAGCTTCAGTGCCTTCTATCGAGGGAAGCTGAAAGGCATCATTAGCAAGGTCCTTGAGGTTAAAGCAAAGCCTCTGCTCCAGGAAAGCATTTCTGAGAGACTTGAGAACATCCCTCATAGTTCTTTACAAAGAGCACATTGTACCTTGTGGTGACCATGATCCTCCACAACAAATTTAAATTATTTTATTTTGCCATAATTTTATTGATAAACAAATAGCAATGAGACAGTTTCAAATCAAATCAGTAG
>NW_004524595.1:1271016-1272342 GCF_000260255.1 Octodon degus | reverse complement strand
CTACATTATCATTCACTTTCCTCCCTGGCCCCATAATCTCCTTGATCAGAAAATTTGGGACACAACTGAGTTACATGATGTTACAGTACAGGTTCTCCTATGTCCTGAGTCTTCACTGACCTTGAAAGGCGAGGGCCAAAATGTTGGCTTTCCTTGCAGTCCTCTTTTTCTCTAATTTTTGGTCTGCAAACTTAGGTTGTTAACTCTCCAGAAGAGAAGCTTATTATTACCCTACAGTATATGCAGTTGGCTTTAACCTCACTATCTGTCTGAATATCAAACATCTTAGGCATAGCATGGGGCAGGTATTTTTCATTAAGTATTGATATGTTAAACTTTGGGTCCCTACAGAATATGAAGAAAAAAATTAAAATATATTTTAAAAAATAGGAATAAACAATTACATATTTTTACACAGAAGTTTAGAAATCTAACCATGTACAGCATTGTAGCAGGATAGTCCCGCAACACCCTTTCTCCTTTCTCCTGCCTTCATTCACCACCCCCTTCCTTTTTAAACAACCATCTACCCGAGAGACAACACAGCAGAAAATGGTGTGTCATGACAAGCAGTACTCAGAAGACCAGAATGACAGGCACTCCAAGCATGACCCTACTATTACACATTGCAATCTTCAATGCAGTTGCTTAGTTCACAGGTATCCCCATATATAGGTGGTCAGGGTGAGAATCCTATCAGTTAACTGCTAGTTTCGAAAACCTGCTGAAGATGCTCAGGATAATTGCCTTACCCATCTTGTACATGTAAATGTACAGCTTTGCCCTCTCATGTTTCCTAGCTTTTTTCCTTGCTCTCTCATTGTCTAATCCTCAAATTCTCACTTTCCTTTTAATTTTGTTATACCTTTCTATTTGTATTTCTTCTTTTCAGTTCTTATACTAGGGAGACTATACAATATTCACACATGTGTGTCTGGTTTATTTCACTTATATCTTCAAGTGGCATCCACTTAAATATGAATGCTTGAAGTTTATCATTCTTTATAGCTGAGTAATACTCCATTGTAAATGAATACTACATCTTTTTCATCCATTCCTCAGATGATGGGCATCTTCGTTGTTTCCAAGATTTGGCTATTACAAATTGTGCTGCTGTAAACATAGGTACATATATATCACTATCATATTATGTTTTCAATTCCTCTGGGAAAACTCCCAGTAGAGGAATAGCTGGTTGAAATGGGATTTCCAGTCCTAGTTTTTAAAGAAGTCTCCACACTGATTTCCATAATGGTTGCACCAGTCTACATTCCCACCAGCAGTGAAGAAAAGTGTTCCTTTTTCCCCACAGCCTCTCCAACATTT
>NW_004524595.1:1268857-1269561 GCF_000260255.1 Octodon degus | reverse complement strand
TTTTTCCCCATTTAGAATTATGTTAGCCATTGGGTTGTCATAAATGGCTTTTATCAGATTGAAGTAGAGACCATCTATTCCAATTTTCTGTAGGACTTTGAACATGAATGAGTGTTAGACACTGTCAAAAGCCTTTTCTGCATCAATTGAGATGATCACGTGGTGTTTAGCTTTTGCTGTATTGATATAGTGTATAAAATTTGTGACTATTGACCCATCCTTGCATCCTTGGGATGAATCCTACCTGCTCATGGTGTATAATCTTCTTGATGTTGTTCAGAAATTTGAAGAGAAATACTTTATATATATTATAGCTTGCATCCAGATGTCCCCACAGAGCTTGATGCATGCTTACAGGTGGAGCTTTTTGGAGGTGGATAGACCTAGAGTTTGAGTGTGGGCTAGGGTGTGTGGTGAGTAGGATAGTTTACTGGTTGCTTTGGCAGAGTTCGGGTGTGAATAATGGAAGCCCCTCCCTCTGTGTGGTGGCATTAGCCAATTGGATTGTAGCCTGGTAGACTATAAAGGAGAAGGTATACACAGGCTCGCTGCCTTCTTAGCTGCCCTGCCATGGACTGCTTCTCCCTTTACATGCCCCTCTACCATGCCCACCTGCAGTAGTCTACTGGTTGAACCTTCTAAAGACTGGGCTACAATAAACCCTCCTTTAACTTTGAATGTTGTGTATTTTGTCTCAGCATTGA
>NW_004524595.1:1258786-1268657 GCF_000260255.1 Octodon degus | reverse complement strand
ATTTGTTGTTTTTTAATTTGATTATGTAACATTTACTTTAGCTTTTCTAATAATAGCAAACTAATGACTGGATCTACCATAAACCCAAAGATTACTTTTTAAAAATCTTCCTATTCAGTTTCCTTCTGAAATTTCTTTTAGTTTGGTTCTTACTCAGTGACTCATTGTGCTTTGTTAAAGGAACTTTGTGTCCTTACTTCAGCATCTTTCACTCTTGGCCTTACAAGGCTTGGCTAAGAGAAGAAAACTCAGGATGAAAACATCAAAGAGGCAGCAATTACAGAAAATAGGAATGCTGGATGTCTGCAAGTGTGGTAGAGCATGCCTGAAAGTTCCTCACTTTGTGCAGCCTGATGGCCATTGGCAGGTAGCTCCTAACATTTCCATAAATTGAAGCAAGCAGATTTCTGTTCTCTTACAAAGGTCATCCTTTTTTATGACTTCAGAGGTTTTAATAATTCAGATATTTGTATTCTACTCACCATTTTTCTTCCCTGTGAACCAGCTTATTTTACCTTATACTCAGCTTTGATATTTTCCAAGAATTTTGGTGCATATAAATTTAAGATGTGCTGAATTAGCCAACAGAATAATCAATAGAAATAGTTTTAAAACCAATTTCTATTTTTCTTTTTATTATTTTACAAGCTTTTTATTAGATATTAAAAGAATATTGTTTTGGTTTATGGTTAAATTCAAATCCAATATTTAGATTTTGATTTGCACTTAGAGTTTATTTCTGTAAATTTCTGCATTCATTTGAACAGTTGAACCAGAAGTTTCTCAATTTTAATGCTCTTTTGCCATTTTGAATATAGAGATACAGCTAGTAGTTTTAAAACCAATTTCTATTTTTCTATAAACTCCAAGGTCCTAGGCTTGCTGTTTCCACTGACTCGCCTTCCAGAAGTAATGTGCTACATCACTACAGTCTTGGTCTTAACCTGTGGCCACCATTGTCCTTATCACAAGCCTAAGGAGCATTTAGTGGAACTGTTTTCTTTTTGTCTTGATCCTGATTTTTCCATTTGTTGTCAAGGTTTTACCAATTTAATCCCCACTTAGGTCTCTGGCAAAATATTGCTGAAATCTTACACACTGGCTTTGGCAGTGGTGATCAGAGCAGATAAAACTCTTAATTTCAGGTTTGTCTGCTGAAATTTTCCAAGTAGGCAAGCATATTAGTTCTTGAAGTTGATAAAATATAGAGAAAAGAGGAAAAGCAGTGTTGGCAGGCCTGAAATTTTGCTATCCTTTTGTTATAGTTTCTGATGAAACTGTAAGTCTAAAATTTCCCAGTGGGTTGAAACCTGCAGCGGTGGGCTACACCCAGTGTTGTTTACTTGGTCACTCGGGATTCTAGCTTTGTGCTGGTTTTCCTCCACTAAAATTATTTAGTAGGCATATTTAAATGGGCAAGAAGTTGAGAGAGGAAGGACCATTTCTTCAGTGAAGCTTTCTCTAAACTTTTTCTGGAAATATTCTGCCATTCTAATGAATTTCTGCAGCAGCTCCTGCAGTTCTGTTAGGACTCAGGGTGTGCTCCTGAGTTCCTCTTTGCTATGTGGTTAGCCTGTTTGCTACCTTGCTTACGCATGGTTCCTGTCTTTCTTGTGTTCAGCACATACAGCCAAAGACTTTGTTGTGATAGCTGTTCTTGTGCCCATCTCTTCTGGCTGCTGGCTGATTGAAAATTAGAATGACTTTAACATCAAGAAGGGCTTCACAGTGACTTTAATCCACATAAAATGTGGTAGGTAGATGTGGTAGATATAGATGTCACCATCTTAAGCATGGTTAGAGGCTTTACCACACTGTATGGTCTACACAGTTTGGTGGCAGGTGGTCACACTATGAAACGTTCTCTGGCTTTCTTGCTGCAGTTCTTCCTAGCTCATTGTAGGAATGTAATGGGAAAATATGCTTTCTAAGCAGCAGAATTTGGTTACAGTTGCTGATGCAACTCAGGAAAAAAAAATTTCCATGATGACAATTAGCTCAACTTTTATCATTTTAAGAGTATCAGACATCTGCAATGATAAAATCCATAAGAACCATTGCTGCCCTAATAAGGAACCACTATTATACATAGGTAGGTAAAGTTTTAGATAGATTTTGCATTAGCCATGTTATAAACCCTATAAGGTAAATATGGGATAAATAAATAATCAGGGTGACAATCACGTTTTTCAAACAACTCTATCTGTGTTAACCATCATCTCATCTACCATTGCCTTTTTTTTTTTTTAATGGTACCAGGGATTGAACTCAGGACCTTGTGCTTGCCAGGCAAGCACTTATTCCACTGAGCTGTCTCACCAGCCTAAATTTATTTTCTTTTTTTGTGGAACTGGGGTTTGAACTCAGGCCCTTGTGCTTGCCAGGCAAGCACTTATTCTACTGAGCTATCTCCCTGGCCTGCGTTTTTAAAACATAATCCACCCAGCATGGTGGTGCATGTCTATAATACCAGTACTGGGAGGCTGAGACAAGAGGATTTGCTCAAGTTCAAGGCCAGCCTGGGCTACAATGCAAGTTCAGGAGCAGCATGAACTATAGGGGGAGACCTTGTCTAAAAAAAATGATTAAGAAAAAAAAAAAACCCATAACCATCTCCAGGCCCTATGCTTCTTCCCTGCTGTACTCACAAGTGAAAGCTGCTCATTTTCTCCCACCTCACTACCTCTTATATACCATCTTGCAGCTTAAAACAGAAAAAGCTCTGATTTTTTCTTTTAGTCATTTACCATCCCAATGCAGGAATCCTTACTCCTGTCGACCCCTCACATCAGTCAACCCCTCACTACATCCTCTGCCTCTGACTGTGTTTCCCTGGGGAGGGGAGGCTTAGCAGCTGGCACTCCTCTCCACCCAGGTTCAGCCATCCTCTTTCAGCCTCTCCTGCTCTCCTCGTCATCTTGACCACTTCATGCTCTGGATGTCGCTCTCTGGAACTGCTCTACCTGTTAAATGGTGACTTGAAGTAACTCAAACTGACCAATTTGTTATGTCCCGCCTGTCAGTGCTACTCCCCATATACCTATTCTTTTCTAAGGTCTTTCTTCCCTTGATGCCTTTGTGTAATTTCCTATTTCATAACCATGTTCTTGTGTTCATTTTTCTCTCATTCCACCTGTATTCTGTGGTCTGCTGATTGAGCCAACCCTCTCCAGGGTCCTCAATACCTTAGCCTCTCATCCTTGAGTGGCACCCTCCTGCCTCAGAAGCAGGCCTGGGCCTTGTCATCTGGGTCTTGAACCTTGTTTATACCTGCACTGCTTCATGCTCTGCTGGAGAAGCTCTCCCAGCCATACTGGTTACTGCCAAAGTGAATTCTTGTTGCTGTATTAGTGTTCTAGGGCCACTATAACAAATTACCACAAACTTTTGCTCAAAGCAACAGAAATTTACTCTGTCACAATCTGGAAGCTAAATGCCAGGATCCAGGGACCCACAGAGCTGTGCTCCAGTTGGAGGTTTTAAAGAGGAGTTCTTTTTTGCTGCTGCTAACTTCAGTTCTGGTGATTGCAAACAATCCTTAGCACTCCTTGGATTGTGAGAGCAGGACTCAGGTGTCTCCCTCCCTACAGCTAAGTGTGGCTTTCCGCCCTGTCTCTCCCTTTAAGGTTATCACTTATACTGGATGTAAGGCCCACCACATCATTACTTAATGAATAATATCTATGAACAACCTATTTTCAAGTAAGTTTATGTTCTAAAGTTTCTGTGGACATGAATTTTGGATATCACCATTCAGCATAGAATGGTTGCCCATTTCAGCAGGACCATCATTGCTGGTTGGTGTTTTTCCTGTTTCCCTGGTCAGCTTCCCCATTCTCTACCGTAGAATGGGAATATTTAGTCCCCCTCACCAACCTTCAATACCCCTTCCTGCATTTGCGTCCCTATTGTGTCTTTAAGCCCTTATCTTGCTAATGGCTCCTTGCCACATTTAACATTCAAGTGTTCTCCATCTTTAAAAAGACAAAGGAAAAAAGAACCAAAAACTATACAACTATATGGTACTTCTTTTTAATTAAGTTTATTGGTACATTTTAGGCATATATAATAATGATCACATTCATTGTAGGGAATGTGTAACTATGCATGATACAACTTGATTCTTTTCCCCCACTCCCTTCTCTCCACCCCCGCCCCACCCTTTACAAAAGCTTTGTTTCCATTTCCACTTTTTCCTTCTTATGTGGCACATGTCCCACCTGCCCCTACTCTGCTCTGGCTTCCACTATGTATCTTCTCTTCAGACCATTTCTTGGAAAAACTCAGCTCTGTCACTGTATCCTTACCCTCTGGTAACTGTGTAACCCCCCATGATGAGTCTTCTGTGGTTGAGACTCTCCTAAGCCTGGACAGTCTCTCCAGTGACTGCCGGCTGGATCTCCAGACCTGTACCTGCTCACCACCTGTTACCGTTTGGCCTGCATGGACACTGCTTCACCCTGCTCACATTCTCTGCCCTCTGATGTTTGGGAGAGTTGACAGAGAACGGAAGGCTTCTTAAATGTAATCTAAGATTTGACGACTAAGGCAGCAGAGGTTTATGGTTCTGTTCATTATAAAACTTCTGGACAGTTTGTGGTTATTTAAAGATAGTAGTGTCTTTTTTAAAAATGATGTTGACAGGCTGGTGAGATAGCTCAGTGGTCTAAAGCGTCTGCTTAGGCAAGCTTAGGCAAGCTTAGGCAAGCTCAGAGACCACATTTTGATTCCCAGCACCACAGGCCACGCAAGCCCTGGCCCCAGGGCAGGCTGAACCTGGCCACAAAAAAAAAAAAAAAAAAAAGAAAGAAAGAAAAGAAAAGGAATGATGTTGACTCTACAGAATGCAGCATCTTTCTCATGGGGTTATTGTAATTTCAAAGAGGTTATTTTTAGTAACTTTGTTATTGTAAAATTTCTCAGAAATAGAAAAACACTCTGGGGAAACTAGATAGAAATTAGCTGTGCTGCATGTAAAAATCCCAAGAGCTACAGATACAGACTTTGATGTGTTAATCTTTTGAGGTTTTGAAGTCTGAGAAGTTTTATAATACTATACCGTTTTTATATTTATAAAAAAGGCTTATTATCTATTGATTGTTTCAAAGAGAGTAGGATGGCAATGAAATAAGAAAAAACAGGAAGTAAGTGCTCTAAGAGTTAAGCAAAACTTACATTATCCACCATTACACTGTTCATCATTCCCTCCCTTCCCTAAGAATATCTCTGTGTGAAAAACTCAGATCATTTTTTTAAACGTAGCTCTCCCGTTGGATAAAAATAGTTGGGGTCTGTTAGAAGCAGAGCACTTTGATTTTTATTCAAGATTAATAATTAAAACTGACCAGTCTTTGGGTTGTTTTGGCCATTTCAAATGTCCTTGAGTTTTTGTACTTTAAAGATACAGGTGAAATACCAAAATAGCAAAATATTCTGTTTTGGTGGCCCTGTCAGCCTCGCTCAGGCCTACTCAACCTCAGTATCTCTCTCCAAGTGTCCAATAGTAATTTGAAAGTGTTGCTCTCTCTTGGACTCTGGCCCTGCCATAGAAGTCTGCTCTTCATTATGTGTTAACAGAGCACCTTGATCAGGACATCTCATGCTGTCCCAGCTGGCAGCAGCCTTATAGAGCAGGGATGTGAGCTTGCTGTTGCCAGGCCCATGCTTTCCGGGATGTGGAGGCTTTGAGCCCTCCTTCCCCACCCCCAAAGGCGCTTCTCTGTACCTACACACCTAATCCCTGTGGGTAAACATCTGGCTCCCCTTTTTAAAATTTTTAATACTGTTGCTACTTCTGGGGTTGGGCCCTTCAGACATCTTCAGAGACCTCATCCCCAATGCAGGGTCATTCATGCACATAAATAGGAGTGGAGAGAGGGCAGGAAGGAGAATAAAAATTCATATTGAAGATATTAGTGAATCTGTCAAGGTGCAGAACCCCAAGATTCTGAGGCCCTAGTTTTTCACTTTATCCTCGAGAGGCCTCCTCTACCTCTGTTTTGTTCAGCTGTATCAAATTAAAGACTCACTAAAGTCTTTAATTTGATACTAGTGAAAAAAACTTTAGTAATCTTAAGCAGTTGTTTGGGGGGGGGACCCTTTTTCTACATTAGGAATTGCTGCAAACTTGATTGTTAGGCAAGGTTTCGGTAAACAGTATATTCTGTAAATTTTGCAAATTGGTCATTTGGCAGACTAATCCTGTAGCAGACTGGCATGCTATCCAGTTCATCAGATGTTAAATCTTGGTCACTCAAGACTCATTACTGCCATACCTTTTTCATGACAGTGAGCATCAGAAACACTTTTTAAAATATTACATGTCTTTCAATTGAAATATTGCTCCATGTTTAATTTTGAGGACAGACATCATTTCTTGGAGGTTTGGTGTATGTAACACAATCACAGCCATTCTGCCATGCAGTGTGAGAGTACTGGGCAGCAGAGCTGCGTGCTGACCATGGCTTCATTGGCCCTTGGAAGAATTGGGGTAGGGTGACAGCTGGAATATGTGTTTCTCCTAAGCCAGAAGGAGAAGATTAATGTTGAATATTAAAAGGGAGGGACAGTATATGAGGGCCATCTAGAGGAAACCTTGACTACTGAAGATGTAAACAGCTGATGAGGAATATATTTTCTGTTCTTCTAATTCCTAAATTGTAAAACTGAGATATTTGTTCTGTAAATATTAATATTATTGGAGTGGCTTGGATATATGTAGTATAGTTTGTATCTTCTTTTAAAGCAAACAAAAGGCCAGGTATATAGCTCAGCAGCATAAGTGCCTGCCTGGCAAGCTTAAGGTCCTGAGTTCTATCCCTGCTACCACAAAATAAATAAATATTAAAGCAAACAAGACATATGTATAACAATAACTAATGTAATGTTTTGCTAATCAAAGCATATTAAAGTATCCAACTATGAGGAGTGAGCTTTCACCCAAGAATTCTGTGGCTCCCTTTAGGTCCGCCAATGGTCTTAACAAGCTTTTGAGTCCCATTTGATGTCATAGATGGAGACTTATAAGGTAACGATAGGATTATTTCTTGCCTGTGGTTGGAAAGTGTCCTGTGTAATAAATAAGAGGTGACTTAAATTGCTTTTGCCTCCTGTGTGACATTTTAAGTTTTATTTTATGGAATTCTTTCACTTTAAAAGACGAGTGATGGTAGTAACTTCTCATGATCAGGAGAGTCCAAGATGTCCGCCGTCGTTGCCTTGCAAGGATGTAGGATTCTGTTTGCATAATCTTTCTACTTTGGCACTTTATCTGGAAGAGAGTTTTGGAGCCTGCTTTATCTACAGAGTTCTCCATCTTCTTACATAGGCTTTCACCCAAGTAACCTCCATGTGATTCTAGAACATTTGTGATTGGGGGAAAAGTGTGACTTGAAACATTAAAATATTTTTTGCTAAGGGGTGGCCAAATAGCTCAGCAGACTAAAGCGGCTGCTTAGGAAGAGCGCATCATCCGGGGTTCGATCCCTGGCATGCCGTGCTGCCCCCATGCTGAGGTGGCACTTGGGACTGGGCATGGTGGCCCACGCCATGGTGATCCCAGGACTTGGGAAGTGGGAGCAGGAGAATCACTACAAGTCTGATCTACATAGTGAGACCCTGTAGACCCCATAGACCCTGTCCTAAATACACTTTAAAAATATTTTTTACTAGCTATTTACACTTCTGTAATTGATCTTAAAATACTGTTAACCAGTGCTATCTAATAACCAGTCTATTTAACCAATAGATTTCTTTTGGAATATGTAAAAAAGATACTTCATTATTATTTAGCTAAATCAACTATGAGTAGCAGGGAAATCCTTTGATTTCCAAAAATAAGTGATAAATGAATTAGAAAAAAATGAAGTATTTGATTTGCCAAATCAATAAGGAGTAAGGCTGTTTACTCCCCACTCTAATGTGAAGGTGACCCTAATATATAGTCTGACTGTGATGCAACATGGCTTTTACATGCACGTAGGGAACAAAGAAGTAGATGTCTTTAGAATACATACTAGAGATCAAAACACATTATCTACTCACTGTTTAAAACTCTGTTTCAGGAATAAATTAGCAACATGGTAGTGATATGGAAACATATTGAATATACACAGAAAATTCAAATATTTGAGCATGCATCCAGAAAGGGCGAGTCAGTTTAACTTTTATACAAATAAAACAAGGCTCAAAGGTACCAAATACCACATTTCAATAAGAAAAGTGAGTAAATCCTAGTAAACTAGCAAGAAGTGCCCAACCAAAGCTGACATGCACTCTGTCACTTGTCTGGATATCACAAATGATACCTAACCTGCTATAAGTTTAATATTGTACAGTTTTTCCCCTTTCTCTGTCCACTTAGAAGCAAAAGCAGATAATAGGTAATTTGTCAGTCAGCAGATAAATAAGGGCTTCTTGCACAATTTGGGGCTTTGTAAACACAGGTCATATAACTCAGTTTGGAAATGTCCATATTACTGCGATGGGGGTCTGCTGAGTTACTTTCCAGCCTGCGCTGTGATGAGCAGCTTGCTGGACTGTTCTGTCTGTAAGACAAGGGCACCTGCCTTGCAGAATTGTCAGGAGTGAAAGTCGTCTGTGGGCGGAGCTTAGCGCCTACCTTGACCACATCATAATTACTGCTAAACACATTGTGACAAAATGCATCATAGTTACCATCAGTGTCTTTTTTTTTTTTTTTTTTTTGCTCCGAATGCCTTCAGGGCAGGTTTGGCTGGCTTGAGTTGTGGGGATTGAACCTCGGCAACCTGAGCCTGATTGCTTTGTTGAAGCAGCCGCTTAAAGAACTGAGCTACGTGGCAGGCCCCCTCATCAGTTTCCAGCAGCTGTTCTTTGATTTTAGTGTTGACTTTAATGAAGTAGAATCACTTGTTCACCTCCAAGGGTCTAACATAAAGACAAGAGGCTTTGGGAATATTTTTTATGATATTTTATAAATAAAATAGCATACTTCTTTACTTTTAAAATTTAGATTATTACTATCTACAGATGTTTAAAGCAACTTTTATATTCATGTGCTGCATTTGAAATTTTATAGTAGCCATAGAAGAAAGGATCTAAGAAGCTTTGCCAAGCACTTGCTATAGTCAGTCCCTGAAAATACAAAAGTTAGTCAAGCATAGCCGTGCTTCACCTAAAAGCATGGAGCATGTAGGCTTCTATGGGAGGCTGACCTGTGGACAGTTAAACACTCTTTCAGCTTCCTTTGATTGCATAGCCAACCAGCCCAAAGCTGGATATCTGCACATCTTGAAAACTGGGCCTGGCTGTAGCTCTTCTGAAAAAGTAGACTGCTTTACCTCCTCTGCCAGAGTCATCCATTCCTTCCTTTGAATGCTTCTGTCCTGTTGTAGTTTATGTCATTGTCTTTATCACCCGATAAGTTGTTTATGTGGCTGTCTGTGCTACCAGCCTGTTAATGGCCTGAGACTTATTATTTATCCTTGGTGATCCAAGCTCCTGCCACAGGACTTTAGCACCTACTAAATACTTCATAAATAAAGATGATGGGTACTGGCTCCTCTTGTTTCCTCTGACCCTTTTCCTGCACTCTAACATAGACCTTAGACAAGTGATGGAGCATGGAAGAGATGAACTGAAACTCAGGTATAGGAAGAAATATTAAAAAATAACCTTGATTGATAAGATATCATTGTTTTTCTTAAGAGGTCTACTCATGTACAAAGCCATACTATTTGAATTTTTCTGTTCAATATGAATTATATTGTTTGGATAATTGGGCTGAAATGTATCATTTCATTTATCAGGAAGAGGGCTTGTAAGCATAAAAACTAACTCCAAGTACAAACTTTCCACTGTTCAGCAGCAAAGTTTGAACAAGTCTGCTCAG
>NW_004524595.1:1256228-1258346 GCF_000260255.1 Octodon degus | reverse complement strand
AAGAACCAACTATTTATTGTAGTAGATCCAGTAGGAATTGTTATGTACCAGCCTGCTGTTGGCACTTTAACAGCTTATAGTTGAAGGGGAAAAAAATGCCATCCTTAAAAACATCTGAATTGGAAAGTAGTTTCTCATTTTCCCAGTTAATCAAGTTAAAGAACTTTTGAACTCACCACCCCCAGTGTTAAGTGCTAGAGAATAAAGGCTTAGATGGACTTCATAATTTAAAATCAAATACAATATATCAATATATTCTGGCCTAGGGATCGTGAGTTCCAAAAAGCCCTTAAAAACCAGTGTTCAGGGGCCGGGGAGATGGCTCAGTAGAATATTCACTTCCCTGGCAAGCTCAAGGGCCTGAGTTCAATCCCCGGTTAAAAAAAAAAAAAAAAAAACAGTATTTATGACAAAACAATCATTGATGATTAATTTTTGTCTGTAACTATTCTAGTAAATGTATCTTGTGAAACTTGTTTTCTAAAATTGTTCTCAACACTTCAAAATCCAGTTTTGTGAGGTCAATTTTAGTGTAAGTCTCCTTGAGGAAAACAGATTATTTATACTGATTTTTGTTTCACTGTTGTCCTGATTTGACCTGTAATTCTTTATAACAGAATGAAATATTTTAGTGTAATGTTTTAAGTCTCTAATGTTTTTCCTAATAGACCATATTTGTTATTGAAAACTCAGACATACTTTCCATTTATATTCAAACAGAGTCTTCTATGAGAAAGCTGGATGAGATTTAAAAAAAGAGATACAATCTACTGTGTCCTAGATTTCTTAATAGTATGTTAGTTCCTATCTGTCCTCCTGCTTGTCCATCATTTGTTTGCCTTTCTGTCTGCTCTAAGTCTTTGAGATCATGTAAGTTAAAAACCATGAAATTTAATACTTTTTCCATTTGTCTAAATTACTGAAGGCACAATGCAATTATAAATTTTAAAGCATAAAAATGGCTGACAATACTAGCACTGCTGAGAGAATATTATACTGAAACTTCATTGAAATACCATATTGATTATACTTTATCCTTCCAGTCATAGTCCAGAAAAAAGTTGCTCATTTAACTATTGGCAGAATGAATTCCTTAGGGACTGACTTCATTTTTTATTTCTAAAAAGTGTCCAAAACCAGCTAACCATGGTTTTGAATATACCATTTAAGTCTTAGTGTATCTTGAAACTCCATATGAAATTCTCTTGCTATGATCTGAATGTTTGTGGTCTTTCCCTGCAATTTATGTGTTGATAGCCTAAATCCCCAAGTGTGGTATTAGGAGGCAGGCCCTTCCGGCAGTAGGTTCTGAAGACAAAGCCTTCACTAACGTGACCGTGCCAGAGACCCTCCTCATTTCTACAGAGAACACAGCCTGTGAGTTAGGAGGGTCCTCACCAGAACCATGCTAGCACTCTGAGCTCCACAGACTCCATAGCTGTGAGAAACTTATATTGTTTATAAGCCACTGAGTCTAGGCTCGTTGTTAGAGCAGCCCACATGAACTGAGGTACCCGCAAAATGGCTTATCCTGTTGCACTGGAAATTTACCTTGCCATCAACCCAGTGAGAGAAGGGAAAAATTTTCCTAAAACAAAGGTAAAGAAAATGTAGTCCAGTCCTCTCCCTAATGTGGGGCTCAGGTTGGGCTTTTAAGCAGTAGGCTGGACAGTGGTCGCACTTTCAGGACCCTCTTTTTGGCTTGCTCTGGTTTCTTGATCTGCTCAGCCTGAGGTGTGAGCAGCACCACTAGAACCCCTGCCATCGCTGGCTCCCAGCGCCACTGGGATTTCTTCATTTTCTCACTCCAGTGTTATGCAGAAGACATTTTTGTGCCATTATTTTACAAGGCTACATCCTTTCATATTTAATCAGGACATGCAAAATTCTAATTCTAGAACTTCTGCCATTCCATTTCCCCCACTTCATTTTATTTCACCCATATACTAATTTTCAAAACAACAAAAAATACATAAAAAATGTAATACTTGTTTTACATTTTTTTTTTTTTGGGGGGGGAGGGGTCTACAAGGTGTTTAGGGTCTCACTACTAGATTGGACTAGTAGTGATCCACCTGTTTACAGCCTCCCAAGAGCTGGGATTACAGGCATGCCACC
>NW_004524595.1:1244893-1255458 GCF_000260255.1 Octodon degus | reverse complement strand
TCATGTGTGTGCGTAGATACATGCGTCTTTAGAAACCAGAGTTCTCAGGAATTTATACCAGAGTGGGCAGTCACCACTGGTGGGTTAATCATCGCATGGGGAGGGCTTATTTTTCAGCATAGTGTATGAAATTGTGGTTTTGCTTTTCTGTCTTCTCTGAGGAATACTATGTTAGTAGAAATAAGATATAATTCTACTTTTTCAGGAAAAATCAATAACACACATTTTATGGAGTATCTTTAAAGGTATCTACTAAGTTTATGGCATATTGATGTATAATCCAAAAGTAAATATTGTAATAAAGCCTAGAGCAAGCATTGTAGAATATTTGTTTCCCCTACATATTATGAACCATAAGACTGCCCACTCCAGATAGGCAGATGTGATTAACTGTACTGGTTTTATCTTTGACTTATTTTCTCTTTTACGTTCTCTTATGATTAATTTAATCATAGTCTTTCTACAGATGCTTTGTTCCATGCAGCTTAAGCAGGGTCGGTTTCCACAGCGTTGGGTGGTATACACCATTTTATCTCAGAAGCTGTACTCTCTTGTCAGTTTCCTTCTAAAGACTGCTTTGTAATGGTACAGTGTATTGCAGCCCTTCTGACCACTATCATTTTATGGTTTTCCATTTCTTATTTCTTAGTCCATCCTCGTCCTGATCTGTATAGCAGACACAGAAGCTTGAAGCTTTAGCCATCCCTCAGATCACTGCCTTGAATTGTGCGTGAAGCACTGAGCTCAAGCTACAGAGATGCCTCCTGTACCGCATCTCTGTTCTGCTCAGCTTGGTTCTCCCTGCCTCCTGGACATGTTCTACCCATCTGCAGCTGGAACATTTGCCCTGGTTTGCAAGGCCATTCTTCTTCATTCCTCATTGGTATTAACCAGCATCCTTCACTATTCAACCATTTTGAGCTTTTTATGAACTTAATAGGTACATTTAAAAATAATATGGTAGATGCGTTTATATCATGGTGATATTTATACCAAGGGTTTCAAATAATAGGTCTGAAAGAGAGCATACATTTGGGGATACTAAGTTGGAATATGGTGTACTATTATTTTTGAACTATTTTTGCTACATGTCAAGAGCTGTTATAATATTTTAGGGCAATTTTTGAATAGTATGTTGCTCTGAGAGTGAACATAATCATTGAAGTGGTAAAATAACCAAAGCAGAGCACTAACTCCAGTGTATTATTTCTTCGGTTAAGGACCAATGAGCCCAAAATTGTAGGTTTAATCCCACGTGGGCTAGTTAACTTCCCACCAACAAATACTGTCAGTATTCCCATGAATATGACTAGTTCAGAGCAGCCTCATTTATCATAGTCAGCAGTATAAGCTTCAAATTCCAGGGGTAACAGATGTAGGAAATGATACATAGTAATGAAAGCATTTAAGGTATTTTGCAAATATTTGTAATGGGATGCTAGAGACATACCAATAAAATAATATAATTTGATGTATTATAGAAATATGAAATGGTTGTGCTTACAAGTTTCAAAATTGGAATAAAAAATGAAAGCTCTCGTACAAAGTTAGAAATATGTCAGATATGGGACCAACTCCAGTAAGGGAACGTTAAGTCGAGTGTGAAGATGGGAGAAAGGGACATCTGCGCAGCTTCACTTGCTAGGTGCAGGAGTTGGCAGTGGTTATTTCCCACCCAGCTGTTTTTCTCAGATTTTTCCGGTGGCAAGCATAACTGTTAGATTTAGTCATATAAGCACATGGAAGACCAGTGGGGCTCTTACCAGCAAATAACAGACAGGTAAGTGTGTTTGAAAAAGCTTAGGTTTGCAGCTGTGTTAACAGTGATGCAGAGAAGATTGCTGAGCTTTTAAAACCAGACACTTTCAGAATTATGTAAATTACTCCGTCTGACCAACAGCCCAGAAAATGCGTACTCCTCAGAAGAGCTTTAGTTCCTTCTGTATCAGATTGCCTGATCTAGAGTTATTTCAAGATAAAAAGCTAGAGAAGCTTGAGCAGTCCTTTCATGAAGCCTTGCTTTGGTAGAGTGGCTAAGCCGTGAAGGTCTGTTTCAGAGTGGTGACACCCACCTCACAGTGTGTCTCATCTTCAGCTGACTTCCTGTCATTCTTTGGCCACTTTCCTGGACACACCTACACTAGGAATTGTGGTGTACCTTGACCTGCCCAGAGTCATCATTTCTGCTTCTCATTTCCTTTTTTTTTTTTTTTTTTTTTTTTTAGGGAAGGGGCTACAGGGTGTTCAGGGTCTCACTACATAGATCGGACTTGTAGTGATCCGCCTGTCTGCAGCTTCCCAAGAGCTGGGATTACAGGCGTGTGCCATCACCCCCAGTCTCAATTGCAGTCTCAGCACATCTGGGGGTGGGCCGGATGGCAGGTGCAGGAATCGAACCCTGGCCCCTGCACCTGCTTGCAGGCACTTTACTCTGCTGAGCTATTCGGTCCTCCTCATTTCCTTAATCACAAATGGATTAATAGGTGTTGCCCCCTAATGCTTCTCTTTTTCTTCCTTTTGATATATTGTGCACAGCCAATATTATCATTTATTTTTGTGTTGTGAGAGTTAATAGTGCTGGGATTCTGAAACACCATGGCCACCCACTGGGCAGTTCTTCAGCAGAGTGTTGGTCCTGGAGTGGTGTTTATCTCCAGTCACACTAGCTTGGTGTGAGATCAGCCCAGCTAAGAATTATGAACATACGCAGTTCTTATACAAGTTTGAAGACATCCCAAAATTTTAAGTTAACCATAAATTTAGAGAGTGATCTCTAAGAATAGGAATTATAGTACTTTCTTTCAGAGACAGTGAAACCTCACAATTTATAGCATGGATTTGGAGTCAGAAGAACTGAATTAGGATCATAATCTCATGGAATTAGATGTGTGACCTCAAGTGGTTATTTAACATCTCACTAGACAATGAGGATAATAGAGATTTACCTAACATGCTTGTTTTTCTGCTTTAGTAAAATACAGATATAGACATTATATAAAATATACAAGAAAATTATATTTTAAAAGCAGTAGGTAATGCAGAATATATACCTAGAAAATTATTTCCTGAATACTGCAGCCATTGTCATAGGGAATAAATAATTTAAAAAACAAAGAAATGATCACAGAAGTTTAAAGAGAAACATAGTTTCTAGGTTGGAGGCACAGTACAATGAGAAAAAAGTCTTAACTACAGTCACAATAAATTTCAGAACCCAGTGATGAAATGGAGATACTGTAAGCTTTGAAAGAGGAGAAATAATAAACATTCAGAAGGTCAGAAATTAGAATGACATCAAGATGCTCAAAGCCATGCTGGGAGAAATGAGTAGAGCAAGTCTTTTGTTCTGAACTGCCTTCCAGCTAAGAATTCTGAACATACCTAGTTCTTACACAGGTTTGAAGACAGAATAAAACTTTTCAAACACTCAAGAGCTCATAACATGTTACCCCCTTACACCTTTCTCGGGGAGCTGTTAAAGAATGTGTCTTAACAAAATGCAGAACTAAAACTAAAACTAAAAAGGATGGTAAATGATTAATTTAGAAAAATGCCACAAGAAGAGGGAAAATCCAGAATAAAAAAGGCCTAGACGATTGTCATCCAGATTGTTTGTCCTGGTCTTAATAATTTGTGGAAAGTTCCAAGGAGAATTTCACCAAATAAGCTGCTAAACTGATAGATGACCTAGTGAGTGTGTCTGAATGAGTGGGAAGGGCATTGCTAGTTCTAGCCTAGTTTCAAAATGAACAATAGGCAGGTCTCTAGAAAATTAAGCAGGGAAGTTAAGTGGCTAATAAGACCAGAGAAAATAATTAGTGGAGAACAAGAAGTATAATTGATACTACTCAATTCCATGTGAATAATTACCTCGCCACTTAATATAAACACTAAATCCCGACCTTATACCAAGAATTACAGTGTAACTGTGTTAGGATCCTGAAGGAATACGTCCTCCTCTCCTCCTAGCATACAGAAGAAACTAACCCCAGGTTCTTCCAGTTGGTCTGGGCCTCACTGCCCAGCTCTGATCATAAAGCACAAGTGCTGTTTGCTATTTCTGGGCACCCTCTTGTGACTTTTAGTCCCTTCTCTGCCTCCTACAAGGGATAATCCCAAATTCAAATGCATCCAGTAGTCTAAAAGTCTTTTCTGTGCTCTTTAGCTTCTTACCTTAGAAAAAAGAAGACCAAGAGGGGATTTGAGAGTTATCCGTAAATCAGCAAGCTTTTTCTATGCAGACCAGAGGACAAATGCCTCAGGCTGTGCGGGCTACATGGTCACTTTTAATAACTGCTACTGCACAGATGAACAAATCAGTCAGTGTCCCAGTAACATTTTCCTTGCGGGCATTGACACTTGAATTTCACAGAACTTTTATGTGCCACAAAATAAAATTACACTTTTGATATTTTTCAACCATTCAGCAAATGCAAAGCTATGCTCAGTTGATAGGCCCTACACATAGAGGTGAGTCCTAGCAGTGGGCTGGACTCTCCTACCCTTGCTTTAAATATTGGAGGGACTGTTACCCAGAAAAGTTGGTAGCATCGTGCTGTTTCTCTAGGATAAACACTAAACAGGAGCTCCAGTGGGACAGATTTCAACCTCAGTTTCTCAAGTAATGAGTGTTTCTGCAGATGAGAGCTGCCTGCAATGCAAAGGCTGCCTCTGGCCTTCCCTGCGCTGCAGCGTCACACAGGTGGGAGGTTGCACCAGATAACCTCCAGCCTGCTTGTGACTCTTACATCACATCACGTAGACCGGTAACACATGAGTCCTTCTGATAAAGCCCTTCTATTGAGTTTTGGAGCAGTGTTTAAGTAAAAGTTAAACCAAAGTGCATGTGCATGCGTATGTGTTAAGTATTTTAAATTAAGCTTTTTTTTTTTTTTTTGGTGGTACCAGGGGTTGAACTCAGGACCCTGCACTTGCCAGGCAGGCGCTTATCCTGAGCTATCTCCCCAGCCCAGTCCCACCATTTTTAAAGACTACTTGCTAGCCTAACCATGTTTGCACACAGAAGTATTTTCTAATTTAAATTTGATCATAATCTCCACACAGCCCTCATTTAGTCTAGCTGAAGGTATAAACTTCATTTTCAGCTCCTTAGGCCACCTGGAAGCTGCAGTCAGTGAGTAGGCTTGATGTCAGTAGTCTTGTCTGCTTCATTAAAATGTTAATTTCATGGCTTTAATTCCCTTTGTAAGTGTGCCTCTGCAGGACACCATATGCAGATTTATTCTACAGCAAACCAGTTTGCAGGTTGTGTTTTTAGTTCATTTCTCCAGATTTTCTCTGCATATTACTATTCTTAGGAATTGCTTTAGAGTTTGAAAACTGTTTAAATACTAAAATCTTTAGATACTTTATATACTTGAAGACAATTTTAGCCTAGCAAAATTAAAGAGCTCCAAAAGCTATTTTCCTCATTAGTGACATAATTTCCACTTCTAAGACTAAAATATACAGCCTATTTTCTGTACAGCTCTAAAACCTTTTGTTATTATTATTGTTTCTAGGAATTGAACCCAGAAGTACTCTACCATTGACCTACATCCCCAGCCTTTATGCTCAAAACCAAAACAAATCAAACTTGTTTTGAGACAAGGTCTTGCTAAATTGTCCAGGTAGACCTCAGATTTACAGTTCTTCTGTAAATCCCTTCCGTCCCCTCAGTAACTGGGATTAGAGACGTGTGCCACTGTACCTTTAAAGAAAGAGGTAGTAGCAGTGGTAGTGAAGTCAACAATCAGAATGAACCTAGTGCCTAGTAGAGAAGTGGAGGAGCAATCTTTTGCTATAGGAATATCTCTGTATTGCCTTTTATGTTTTGAAAGGTAACTTAAATACCGAATTTACATTTTTACTTCATACAATCTTGAATTCTGACTGATTTCCCATGAAGGACAATTAATCAAAAGAGCTAACCAGGAGGCTGTTTCTGTCCTGACAAATTAAATATGTACCAGTCTGTGTCCTCAAAAGTAATCAGAATGTTTCTACTACCCAAAATCCAGATAGAAATGTTAGTGTGCCCAGAGCTCTGTAGGTAGAGTATCTTGCATTTACTACATAAACTCAAGTGTCTTTCCATCATCCTGAAATTCTTCATGATGCTTTTCTCATCTTGGACCTCCCCATCTTCTTTCCTTATCTAGTCTCCTTTGCCTCCATCTCTTTTGTTTTGTTTGTGTAGGTATTTGAGCTAGAGCCTTGCTGTGTTGTCCATGGATGACTGGAACTTCTGATCCTCCTGCCTCAGCCTCCCAGGTAGCTGGAATTGCAGTTTGCCACAGACCTAGCTAGCTCCTCTCTCTGTAGTTATTTCCTTAACATGCACCTCTGCACTGCAGCATTGCCCTGTGCTTGCTGATGAGCCTCAAATGTGTGCTTTTGAGTAGCCATCTCTTGAGATCTGACCTACGCAAATCTAATAAAGTGACCTTCAGTTGTTAAATACTGCTCTATCACATTGTGTCCATTAATCCTGATATGTCAATGTCACTGGATTAAGAGACACCTAGCAGATTAGTAAAGCAAGCTCTTGGGTATCTGGGTGGGTCTTAGAGGCATGATCTTGACCTATGTGTTAGCAATAATTATGCCTTGGATAAACCTCACCGACTGTGGTATTGCCACTGTGCAATGCTTGACCCCATACCTGCGCCTCTCTGGCACTATCCCCGCGCTCTTTATGCTTTGGAGCCTGCCAGCTAATGCAGTACTCAGTCTCCTGAAAACATTAGCCAAGTTAAATTAAAGTTTTCCTTTAAGTTGTGTCAGGTGTGGTGTTCAGCAGTGGGAATGCTAACACTGAGAATGGGTACTGAGAAGTGCACCATTGGGGTCACCATACCTGACCACACCGTTTGGGACTCTTTGCAGCGGGTTTGTGAGAAGAGTTTGGAGATGTGGGCCAGAGAAATCCTAGAGTATAGTAAACAGAGCCTGATGAGCTGTGATATTCTGTGTGGAGCTCAGAGGACCAGAGCTGTGTCAGGAATGCAGACAGGAAAGGGCAAGGCTTGAGAAGTTCCAGTCAAGAACAAGAACTCCCTGGCAGTGGGACTAGAGTATTATATTGTGGCAGAAATTTTGTCTGTATGTCAACCATGCTCTGAGACTTTGTGGAAGACTGAGATTAAGGAAAGTGGACTCATTAATGTGGCAGAGGAAATTTTAAGATGTGGGTACTCTGGTTGCTTTCAGCAGAATAATTTGGAAAGCATAATTTTGGCCTAGAAGGGGTCTCGTGTAAAGTTGGGGCTAAAAGAGGCATGGCACTAAAGAGATTGTCATTAAAAAGAAAACAAGCACTTTGTACAAGGATAAGAAGGTCCTTTGATGGTACTGGAGAAATCAGCAAAACCCTTCCCATCCCAGGTACAAGGGTACAGAAGTGTTAACCCTTCCTTGGAGAAGGAAGTCCCTGGGACCTGTGCTCAAGAAGGCCCCGTAGGGGATTAGCACTCTAGAATTCATTTCATTGTGCTTAGCCATCTGAACACACAGAGGCTACTCAGAGTCTTGGTCCAGGAGGACCTAGCCTCAGCTTCTACTGACAGCAGACCCTCACATTGTCCTTGTGAAGCTGCTGTTGAGCATGTAGAATGCAGGTGTAGAGGAGCAGAGAAGTTTGCTATCTAGATTTCAGGAGACCTGAGAGGCCAGGCAGTGTGTGAAGTTGTAGAAATCAAGAGCCAGAGGTGTAAGGGAGTCCTAGGAGGTGGCAAATGACAGGAACATGGAATGTCAAATAGTTTATCTCATTTTGATGAATGCCAAAAATATATTTCACTCTGGGACAGTTAAGTAGATTTAAATTCTTCTTAGCCCAAGGATATCCTTAGGACATTAATAATCCAGTGAGGTTATAATTAATTCTCGATTAGGCACCTTCAGTTTTGTCACCATTGATGTCACTTGTCTCAGGCAAGTGAGATGGTGGTTAATCTGGTCAACACTTACTAAATCATTTGAAATTATTAAACTGAACATAATTTCAAAGGGCATTCAAGTTATTCTGCTCTGGAGACTGGGTGTGGTGGCACACGCCTGTAATCTCAGTTCTTGGGAGGCTGTAAACAGGTGGAAAACTATGAGTCCAATTTAGTAATGAGACCCTGAACACCCTGTAGACCCTTCCCCAAAATACAAAATAAAAAAAAGTTATTCTGCTCTTAAAATGAAGGATGCTGGGTATAGTGGCACAGGCCTATGGTCCCAGCACTTGGGAGGCTGAGGCAGGAGAATCACTGCCAGTTTGAGGTCCGCCTGGGCTACAAAGTGAATTCAAGGCCAGCCTGAACTGCAAAAGAGAGAGAGAGAGAGAGAGAGAGAGAGAGAGAGAGAGAGAGAGAGAGGTGGCCCAGGTTATTATCTCAGGACTGCTAGCTGCTTATTGGCTATAAATAGACCTTGCTTGCCTTTTTAAAAGAAGAGTTAACAAGTAGCATCCCACTCTGGTTTCTGAAAAAGTAGACTGTGCAGCCCTCTTTGTAGGTATGTGACAAGTGAACAAATATGCCTGGGTTTATATTTCAGAAAAAGAATGATTTAATTTTCTGGCCAATGTAATACTGTCACCCCTATTCTAGGTAAGTGGGACATAAAAGTCATGACTATGTATAAAGCTAAAGTCACTACTTAAAACATAATTTAATATTTCTTATTGATACTTCAGTGAAAATGATTATTACCAATGTTGTGATACCTTCATTAAGCTAACTAGGATAGTTACCACTCATGCAGCAGATATTAAATGTCTGCTAGAAGTCAACATTGAACTAAATGCTATGTGACATAGGCAGACATCACTCTTGAGGAATCATACAGTCTCGCAAAATTTCTAAATGGATTGGTAAGTTTAAAACAGTAATTTTAAAAAATGGAAATTAAAGGTATTTGGCTGCCATGGGATTCCGTGTTGAATTCCCAAGCCTGGGACAGCTTTGGCAGCTTCTAAGTGTTCTCATCCTCATATGTTCTTACAGGTCTGAACATTAATAGGATCCAGAGCAACAAGTGGTAGAGCAGGGACAGCCTAGGATGAAACTGGCTCTGATTTAGGATTTTTTTTTTTTTTCCCCAGTACTGGAGATTAAACCCAGGACCTCACACATCACATTGTCTGCCATAGAGCTATGTCGCCAGTCTCCACCACTATCCCTCACTCCTCACACTGACTGAGCTTCTAACCACACCCACTGTATTGCATGAAACAAATAGGAAGACTTAGAATAACTGAACAGTTTTCTAGACTGAAAAATACACAAGAATATAAGTGTAACCCTAGCTTTCATTTTAAATCCATGGTTTAGTGTTTCTGAGTGAGACTTGTTGAGGGTACTTTTGCTGTCAAGTTGTCTTTTCTGACGTCAGTATACACACATATGTATATATGCACACACCCAAGGTCAAGAAAGTTGTCAGATACCATGAGGGAGTGACATGAAGAGTCAGCTCAAAGAGACTTGGAACACATGAGACCCTGGCTGCACCAAGCACAACAGAAGCGCACAAATCATTTGTTTCTGTAGAGACAAAAGAGATGTTGCTGTAAGAATAGCTGACAGATTTTCATGAGAATGATGACTAGGCAGAGCACCATTGAAGCTGCTCCTAAAGCTACTGTGAATTCATGCAGTCAGCCTGTTCACTTAGAAGTCTTTAATCTTCTGTCAGTTTGGATAGAACACATTTCCTGAGAAAGGAGGTTGAAATAAAAAGCAGGTTCATTCCATGCAAGGTAAAAGAAACCTAAGTTCATCTGAGGGATGTGATAGACAATAGTACTTCTTTATTACAGAGCAATATAGCAATCACTTAAAAATTCGTATAATTCTTTCAGGTAAAATTAGGTATTAATACCTAGATGAGTAATAGAGAAAACTTGGCCAATTCAGAAACACCTGCAAGAAAACAGACAATAGCTCCATCTGTTTTGGGGAAGCACATTTTCAGTTAGAGCAGTGTGTTTCTTTGGTGTGGGTAAATGTTGATTGATAATTTGTAATATATTTCAGAAATGGCAGCAATTTAAGTTAGATTTGCAATGTAATTAACATGTTTAACTTTGTCTAAAAAGCTTTTGCTGCCAAACATTGAGAGATTTTTAGATAGATAATTTAAGAACAGTTGTATCCTTCCAGAGTTTAACTTTTAAAACTTGTGTTTATTGAGACTACCAAAGTACAATTTTGGGGTTTTCTCTGGAGTCCTTTCATGTCATGGAAGGAAGCCTGGCTTCTAAGTATAGTTCTTTGCCTTACCCAGTTCTAAACCTCTTTGGCTAATTATTTGCTCTCTCTTACCTCTTGTCATCGAACTCAAGATGACACATTTGAACAGTCTCCTTATATTCAATTTATGATTGTATATTTGAGCTGTAGTGTCAGGTGGGCCTCACTGGGAACTATCACCTTGTCTCTGACTAGCTTCATAGCCTTGGACAAATGAGAGTCAGATAGGGGCTCAAGACTCACTTCATTTGGTTACTATAACTACTGAGGAGATAGTATGAGAAATTACCTTATATACAATTTAGTTTTCATTGTGCTTTT